>NW_018407883.1:753960-784148 GCF_002113885.1 Mizuhopecten yessoensis | reverse complement strand
CATGAGATCAGGGCCCTTGCTGCGTCATGGGCCCTCCTCAATGGGTCCCCCTTTCAGGAGGTCATGTCCGCAGCTTTCTGGCGCGGACAGACTACCTTCACGGATTTTTATCTCCGGTCCTTGGCCTCTCATTCTGATGGATTGTATTCCCTTGGACCGGTGGTGGTTGCACAGTCTGTGGCTGTTCCTCCACAGTAATTCAGTGATTTTAAATAGTATGCTATCAGGCACCACGGTGGTACACCTGCTCGTTTCACGGGGAGGTTTTCCATTTTTTAATTACTTTCGGGGCTTTATTAGGGGGGTTCCTTGAACCTTTTCCCTACCTTGAGCATGTCTCGAGTTTGTTCCGTCAGCCTGGTCTGCCTGGATTCGAAGCCTCCACTACGGTAAGACGAATTCGCATACTAAAGTTATGGTAATTATTACTGAAATGAAATTGAGGTTTTTGAAGTAAAACCAATTTTCATGATGTAATACTTACCATAACTTTATGGAGTCCCACCCTGTATTCCTCCCCTTGCCTCCTCATCCTGGCTGCCTTTAGGCTCCATAAAAGGGGGTTTGAGGAAGGGAGATCACTCCGTGGCTCTGTCATCGAGATAGAGGTAACGTCACGGTAGGGAGGTAGGGATATTTGAATCTTTTGTTTTTGGGCTACAAAGATGGGTGTAGGTATTGTATATGCATACTAAAGTTATGGTAAGTATTACATCATGAAAATTGGTTTTACTTCAAAAACCTCAAGTTTAATTGATCATTCATTGGCTTTAATGAGCTCTTCGGTGTTAATGAGTCATTATGAAGGTGATAGTACGCTGTCTATCATGTCAATGTAAATTATAAATCTCGATGGACTATTCTCGCTGGCATGCATTGTGTAGACACGTTTTTATGCAGATCCAAAGTCTTCCAATGTAGGGTTCATCACTCTATAGACAACTTTCTTGGGACACAAAAGCGACCAAAATAAATCTGCAAACAAGTGTGATCAGATATTGTGTGTTAAAAAGCTCCAAACATGTGCATCAATATATAACTTCTTAGTTCCTATTTTATGAAATGGTTCACACAAAAAAAAACAATTTTTTAATTGAAATGGCTCAAAAATCGAGAGAAAGAGAGAGACAGACAGAGAAAGCGAGAGACAGCGACAAGGAGACAGCGGGAGAGAGAAAGAAAGCGATTCTTGCAAATCTATTAGAGTTCGTTTTTACAGCTTGTAGGTTTAAAACGGATGGAATGTATTTTTTAGTGAATGAAAAGGTCGGCATAACAGCGACGAAGACAAATAGGCTGGTATATGTTCATACCTACATCTTTCCAACATGATTCTTATGAACGAACATAAATGTTTGTTTGTTTTGAAAACGGTTATCATATCTATATTATGTAATTAACTGCTTTCAGTCGGCGTTCACATTAGTAACATACACACTGCACGTCTCTATCTAAAGAATACCAAAATCATCACTCATTGTGTCGAGATCGCAAAATAATTGGATCAGTGTTATTTTGAAGAATCACCTCCCACCGCACACAACAAGTAACAATATAATTGACAAAAAATAAAGTAACGTACAATGTAGGGCCGTTCCATGTATGCCATATGCGCTGATAACATGGACGCTTTCATGGTGCAAACACTATCACAGTATAGATATTTAGATAACTTGGATCACTAATGAATATGAATACATAATCTAAATATACGTATTTAACAGATATTTAAATAATAAACAGTTACATTCCAGATGTTGTAAACACAGTAAACAAGGCCCTCTTGTGGGCTTTATGCAATTTGGACCAATTCTCATTCTTTTGGCTTGAGCATATATCATGCGATACATTAAGTAATAAAATGACAGATATCCGAAATGCGGCCATGAATCTTACATGAATGCTTTTTGTTGTATGTTATATTTCCAGTTGATATGTATCTATTTGGTAAATATGCAATCATATTTGTAAACAAGAAGTAGAGACATCTCTTGGGGCGGTTACGTATGCACAAAGCTTTTACGCGCAAAGCAGGTGATGGTACGGAGACCCAGGGGAGGGCAAACGTCAGCACAATAGATCTTATCTCAAATACGGCGTGCGTCAGAAGTACTTGTTTACTTTAAAAGTCGCTACGTCGCCATGTTTTCCAACCTTTGGGTTTTTAGATTGTTTTAATGAAAGTTTAAAAGTGATTACGATGTCTTATCCCCGGTCATGACATTTCATTTTCTACTAAGAATTAATCCTTGTTCGCTGTACTGTTGATCGCTAGTGACTTGTTTTCCTTTACACGGTCCATTAACAGCTAACGCCGTGTCCGGGTTGTGGTAAGGGGAGTGGGTGTGGGGTGTGGGGGTGTATACCTGGAAACTGCCCCACGTATGCCTTGATCCCGCGACCTAGTGGTTGAATGCTAGTGATCGTAGACGGTCCGACATCTTATTCGCTCGGCCATCACAGTCCCGTTCACAGGATACATAAGGAATGGTGTCACATGTGTTCCAGGCAACTTTTACACTGCAAGAACATTTTTCTACGCTGCGATATATGTTGTCCTTTTATGTCGGCGCTATGGTTTATGTAGTCTTTGTATGTTAGCGGTGTGGTATATTTTGTCGTTATGTGTTGACGCTGTGGTGTATGTTTTCCTTATGTGTTGACGCTGTGATAATATATTGTGGTTGTGTGTTGACGATGTGGTCTATTTTGTCGTTGCGTGTTGACGCTGTGATGTATTTTGTCGTTGTGTGTTGACGATGTGGTATATTTTGTCGTTGTATGTTGACGCTGTGATGCATGTTGTCATGTTGTCCTTGCTTGATGTCGCTGTTGCATATTTTGTCATTGTTTGTTGATGTTGCAGTACGTATACGTGGTGCCATTGTTGTTGGCTCTGTGGAATAGTACGGCAGTATTTGTTCACACTGTGGTAAATCTTGTCCTTATTTGTTGATGTTGTGGTATATGTTTTCATGATGTGTTGAAACTAGAGTGTACTTAAGCGCCGTGATATTAAACATACTTGTTTGTTATACGTACCGTGCCGCTAACATTTGCTCGTTTTCTAATCAGCAGAATAAAACTGGCATTTCTTATTTTTCTTCCATAATAAACGTTTCCTTTTATACCACACTCACTGTGTGAAACGTGTCAAAGATATAAAAAAGGGAAATTAATTTTATTTTCTTACGTGCCGTAAGGAATTCGATGAGTTACATAATGTTATACATACCCCAGCCCAGTGGGCCCTTTTAAAATGATATTTTTTCTCACATTTTGGCAAGTTGTTTCTGCTATTACGATCATGTTTTTTTTAATACTACTTTATTAGTTAATTACAAAGTGGGTTTAGCAAACCAAATGACGTAATAGATCTTTACCAATTATGATGAAAGTACGTGTGTTTTGTAAACATTACGTCTGACCCTGTGGGGCACATGGTCGTCATTCGTTGGTTGGCTGGTTGTACAGGATTTAGCATGTAGTGTCAGTTACAGACTTGCCTTCAAATGTGCTGTGTATGCGTTCAAATGGGTATGTGTGCCGGAGACAGGACACATTGGTATATTTGACTTCTTGTGATAGCGCGGATCTGAAGCCGACCTCATTATGCTACCTCACTGAAATACCATCCCAAAGGCACCAAACACATCATTACGCCCCGTCACGTCATACTGAAAACGGGTGAACCAGTTAGTATCATTACCCTAACGTTAAACCAGACTTTTTTGTATGTCCCGGCCTGAAAAGAAGGACCCCCTAAGTAGAAGGCAAAAATGAAATTCCCATTTCTGCAGGGAGTTTCCACGTAAGTCGCCTTTTACGATGCATACAAGAATGTTCTTTTCTCGATCTCCGACTTGAATCGTCATTTGCTAGATTTTGCTTTAATGACATCTCGTGAATTCGCTTATGGATGATGATAACGTAAACATCGGTTCTACCCTGCGCATGGTGAGACAAGTAGCAGTCTCATACTTGACATAAATATTAGTCATTGGAGTTTGAATCATTTATGAATTTTTATGAATTCAATTTTAGCCGCACATTTACCCACAGTTTGCGGCTCGGTCATTTTAACGGGTTCTATATTTTTAACATTATGCGTTGCCGTTACGGTCTATTTTATCCTTGTGTACTGTCGTTAGGGTCTATTTATATGTGTGTTGAATGTAGGGTCAATTTTGTCATTATGTATTGACACAATGGTTTATCATGTCCCTGTGTGTTGACGCTTTGGTCTAATCTGTCATCATGTGCTCACACTATGACGTATTTTGTCCTTTTGTGGAGATGGCATTTTTTGTCAATGAAGGTTGACGGCAACTTTCTGGGACCCTCCGGTAGGTTGTCGTCTTTTTACTGCAGTCGATTGGCTTACGAAGTTAGATGTACCATTTGGCCAAGCTAGATAGGTACAACCATACCAGACTAGCCAGGAAAGGGGGAGGGGGGGGGGGGGGGGGGGGGCGGAGTGGGGATATCATACGGAGAGCAATCCACCGATCGTTCTATACCAGTGATTTGATTTGCTTATGTGCCATTTAGCACATGACATTCTTATAAGCGTCTTTTCATGTGAGAAAAAGAATGTTGTTATTTCCTGCCACTGGGACAACAACTTTGTATAACGCACCAAATTGCAAAGCCCACACAGTTCGGTTCTGTGCCCTATCTCACCTGTATCTCGATTCGTTGTCTTGATACTTTGAAATGCCTCCTTTGGCACCACCGTACTGTTTGTTACATCGCACAAACGTTTTTTTGATGTGGGATAGGCAACGTACTGTATTCTGTCTTAAGTACAAGACGTACAAATGTTGTTTTCCCTCACAAAGGCTCAGCATTTAGGATAAGCCACAACTGGTTTACCGTTGTCAGTTGATGTTACACAGGTTGATTACTATGATGGGCGCATTCAGCTCGGTTTTGCAGAAAGGTAGCACTCTTAAACGGGCATCGGTATACCAACACACATCCACAGCACCGATACATACATTACACACTTAATACGTGAAGGCAAGTCTTCAAATGATGTTAATAAAACGATAAACACTGTTAACCATACTGAACGAACACAATGGGATAGGCATGGACGTTAAAAACAAATTACGACCAAGGGATGAGTAACCGATATATATTGAACTAGAAGCTTGGAAACCCTTTGTCATTTTCATAATGTCGCCTAAGACACTCTCCCATACTGTTATGATAGTAGTTAAACAGTTGTCACAGATTTTCACGACACCTGGTGGAGTTCTGTCACATAACATACTTGTCCCGCCTGACATTTGTTTATCACTTGTAGCTGCGTTAGACAAAGGCAATGAGTAATCCATTAACAATACTTATAATTTAATCAACAACTATACCTTATTTTATAACTGTTGTGGGGTAGTTTAAGGCAAGCTTAAGATAATGTTATCACCCTTTATCTATTCTGTCTACTTGTTTGACCACCAACAATCATGTTCTTCGTGAGGCTTACTTGGATAGGTTTCTTTGGTGCAAATATCAGTAGACATACCTAAGTATGTGTTCATATCGTAGTTCAAACAGTATTCAAACGATTAACAATATGGCTTGCTACCACAATTATAATATTTCTTACCTGTCGAAGAAACAGTAGACAAGAAGGAGCTTGCAGTTTCACATGTACCGGAAGTTGTGTAACACATCTGAAAAAGTCCTAGGTTTCCGGTTCCTGTGTTGTACCAAAACGGCGTTGCGAGGCCGACAAGAACGACGATAATCGCCATTGGGAGGACGATGATGCAGGCGAGCGCCATCGCCATTATACAGTCATCTGTGGTGTCTGTATTGTTCTTCATGTTATCCGTCTGAGTGTCGCTGTCCTGGAAAAGCTTGATCGCGGATATAGTAGTTGGCGATTTGGAACCGGAAGTTGACGAAGAAGAAGCGGAAACTGAGTTGCTCTGTTCCGATACTGTGGATACGGGTGAGTTTGTTTTATTTTCTGGAGCCAAAGCCGGAGATGGGCTATTATACTTGTGCGGTTTCTTCCCAAATGCGTACCCGTTGCGGAGGTCTTTTTTGTTTTTGCGGAGTTTTGAATACATATCCTTCCAGACATTTGATTTACCTTTCTCGTTCGTAGATTGTGGTGCCGTTATAGAAGTAACATTTGGCCAACCACTGCCAATCTTGTTACTCGCCATGTTTATTTAGGCTGAGTATTGACAACCAACGTACACACGTCCGGTATCACATACGACGGACTATGACGCGTTTCCGGTGACCAGCCAAGCGCACATTCAACTTGGACAATATGTCGTGTTTGGGTCCTGCTGTGGTAGGGTCTGTTTACCAACTTTCAGATCTGAAAAATAATAAACATTTAATATTTATCCGACGTTTATTGTAATGTGTATGACGGGGTAATTACAATTGAAATTGAAATTGAAATACTGAGTACTCAAATCACATGCTTATTAAAACACAACGAACAGGTGTCATTCTACTAAACATTTGTAAACAGACCTGATACAACATTGGCCAACGTAAGATGTGTGTTTAAATAGTCAACGCATGCTATACAGTTTTTAAACAGTCAATGTACGTCGGGAAAATATGATATGAGAATATGAGAAAACAACCATAACGTAGTACGAAGTATGGCTAGCTTTTGTTTAATTAATCTTAAAAGTGTATATGCGAAACGTTTTAACGCCCCCCCCCCCCCCCCCCCCCCCCCCCCCCCCCCCCCCCCCNCTCTCTATCTCCCAATTTGATACTAACAAAATTGAAAATATTAATTAATTTAAAATGTGCCATTTTGTATAAAATATTTTATTATGTTATTGGGAAAAGGCTTTCTATACGTTGGACAACTTGTGCCCAATCCCATTTGTATATCAGAGGCAAATAAAAATAAGTTTAAATGAAAAAGCGGTATTGTTATTTGACCCGTGTAACAATAGAGTAAATTTAGCAATACAATTCATTAATCGGAAGGCCTTAGCCTCTGAAATTGTCGTTGGACAGTAAAACGTTTCAGCAACACTTCAATTTCAATTAATACTATGGACGTTAAGGTAATGGAAGATTTTTTTGATTTTGCCGACTTTAAATTGTCACCGAGGATAACATTCCCTAGGTGATCGACCTGTATGTAAGAGTGACGTCAGTAGGTAGTATTGTGGTTTAAAAGGTAATCAAAATAATGGTGAAAACGCAGGAAAGTTTTACTTAAATATAACGTCACGGAAGAAAAGCCTTGTCACTTTAAAAATAAACAGACATTAACCGTCCTCAGACTTATATTTGTTCTACCTCTCGTGCCTATGATGTCAATTTGTTTAACATTCTGCTGAATTCAGGTATATTACCGAACCGTGGATGGTCAGTTCTCCAACCCCGATAGGGCTGTGATGGCCGAATGGTTAGGGCGTCTAACCGTGTACGATCACTAGCCCTCGCGATTTCGAGAACTACTTGGGGCAGTCGCAAGGTACCTCCCGTAGGATGGTGGTTATCCTCCGTATACTCCGGCTTTCCTCCACCACCAAAACCCTGCACGTTCTTAAATGACAATAGCTGTTGATAGGACGTAAACAGACAGACCGACAAGGCAGGTAAACTATAACACTCTGCGTAAAAATAACAAAGATGAAGGTATGGTAGGGGCAATTATCCTTGTATCACGTCTAGGCAAAATTGTTGCTTAAACCAAAGCTAACATCATCGAATACTGATACTCATTGTCGTAGAAACCTGTATATCTACTGCCGATTACTGTAGTTCATGCACCGATCATCCATTGTTTATTTGATAAGAAACTCTTTGGTACGTTACACCTCGAGGCGTGTGTTTGGCTTTGGAGGATATTACAAAAAGAAACGTCAGTGGAAAACTAATGAAAGCTATTTATGATCTACATCACAACTATAATCGCGCAATGCGAGCACGAGAACCGCAGTCACGTAGACTTATTAAAAGCTGTTTTCCCTACCAACAAAACTGTTTCTTCATACGATTGAAGTAAATGACCCGAAGCAGTAATCATTGTCGTAAATTACGTTTATTTATTACGGATCTGATGTATGGGGTAAGATTTCTAGAAAAACAGACCACAAATCGCTCAAAAACATTTATTTATAGTGAAAAGGTAGGCACAATTTGCTATAGCGGACAGATGAATAGTAAATTGCAATCGCGCTCTTCAGAACGGAGTGTTACCGTTGCTGCTATATTGAGAAAATTGGTTTTTATGTTTTTGATTATCAATTTCAGCAAGAAAAGGTTTCCCGATAAAATATAATGGCGGATGGTGCTTTCAGCGTGAATCTTTCTTTACATTTGTATGCTGCAGTTAACATGTATGCAGTGTCCCCGGGTAGGATTTATTGCTGTTGTATCATATAATGGAAGCCAATTCATTAAGCCAGACGTTGGTTGATATTATGGAGCGTTGTTTTGATGATGCTATATCTAATATCAGACTATCCATCTCAATACTTGGCATGTTAAAGTACAGCTGTGACAAACAACACGTGTCCTATAGTATTGTCCCTTTTAATATACGAGGTAGCATATGCGTACTCCGACTGTTGTGTGTTTGTTAAGTCTAAATATTTACATTGGCATGGCATTGTCACTATATAGCCTCTTTGGAAGCTGTGTCGTTGATGGGACTTTAATTACCATGCATCACGAGACAAAATTCTTAGCGTATTAATACAACACTGACCGGAACTACAATATCCAATATAAATAAACATGACGGCTGCTGAAATATCGCTGGGCATTGTGAGATTTGACAATGTCATTGTAAATTTATGTGCAAAATAAAAAATAAAATAAAAAAAAAACTTTTATTAC
Source organism: Mizuhopecten yessoensis (assembly GCF_002113885.1). Classification (NCBI taxonomy): domain Eukaryota; kingdom Metazoa; phylum Mollusca; class Bivalvia; order Pectinida; family Pectinidae; genus Mizuhopecten; species Mizuhopecten yessoensis. Next base: position 775,304 of record NW_018407883.1, on the reverse strand, counting down.
AACGAAAACAAGACCAAGCTCTGCAATATCGTACAAAATGCACATCGGTTGAAATCACCAATGCCGGCAATGGAAACAATTTTAACGCTCATGCAATTTATCAGAAATATCGTCTGTTACACTGCACTGATCAACAGGGGTTCGTTACAAATGTCTGAAATACACATATTCTATAGACCTACTGACACATATGTTACAGACCTACTGATATGAGTCACAGCACACATAAACATTTCAGACATTTGTAACGAACCTGTGCTCCGTCGCAAGATCACTCACTTCAAACGCTATCAGTTTCACGCGTCTCGCATCCACGGTTCCTCAGTTTCTGACGACATGTCAAATAACGAGGCTGTTATAGAATCTACCGACTGTTGTCAGGTTCCCATACAATCAACAAATAAATTCACGCCTGGATTCTTCACAAAATGAGCAAAGAGAAAAGTTCGAATTAACTTCCAAAAATAACTCCCTCGTGGAGGGCAAGGTCGGATTTACGGTGTTCACTGTATTTGTCCATGCGCGAAATTTGTTCCGGGGGAAAATCGAAACAATTTCAAATCTAACTTTCAGCTCAGAGTTCTATTGATAAACTTAAATCACCCTATAGACATATCATACGCAATTGTATTGATACTGAATTGTGGAATAAAATTGAAGTGTTTGTTAAAACTTCAAAGTACTACTTTGTTCGCCAATCAGCACGCGACAATACGCTGTTCAATCTGGTCCCCGGGTTCGTATACACACTCTCGTGTTTCGGTATACGTTGGAGTAACTTGTATTTGGTTGTTACTAGCGTCATCAGTACTGTAATGTCACCCAAAGTTGACAAACAGAATAAAAGAAAAGTAAATCCGATGTTACAACAAAATGCCGTTTAAAGCTGAAAGTGGCGCATTACAATGACCACCGGGTGTATTACAGAAACTCGTCTAAAGGTGATTCTTATCCAATGATGTGTTCCTTGTGATCCCTGTCCTCTTTTGTCATCAGTCTAAATCCGGGTTTTGTCATCCATTCGCGTTTGCGAAAAACAAAGTACAGTGTTCCTAAAACTTCCATCAAAACATTAAACATGCATGTACAATTCAAACAATTATTTTTCTCATTTCGGAAAACAAATTATAAAGTGTATCGCTAAATGAGTGCAGTTATTGATTTCGCTCTTGGTGACGGATACCTTATCAAACGTTCATAAAGGTTTGAATTCAAACGGTAAACTAGAATAGTATGTCTTTATGACAACAGTGTCATTGCATCAATGCATTAAATTCGTCAGCGAGACGTCATATATGGCCACCATAACACTATAAATCTACATGACTTCATCGTCAAAGTAACACCATATCATCGTCATCGTAACATCACATCATCATCATAGTAACATCATATTATCGTCATCATAACATCACATCATCGTCATAGTAACATCATATCATCGTCATCGTAACATCTCACGAGCGTTATCGTAATATCACCTCATCCTCATAGTAACATCACATCATCGTCATCGTAAACAGTTTCCTCACCACCGAAACACAGTTTCCTCACCACCGGAACATAGTTTTATCACCACCGGAACATAGCTTTATCACCACCGGAACATAATTTCATCAGCACCGGAACACAGTTTCCTCACCACCATATATACCATCGGAACATAGTATTTTACCACCGGAACATAGCATCCTCATCACCGGAACATAGTTTCCTCAGCAACGGAACACAGTTTCCTCACCACCGGAACATAGTTGTATCACCACCGGAACATAGTTTCCTCACCACCTGAACATAGTTTTATCACCACCGGAACATAGTTTCCTCAGCACCGGAACACAGTTTCCTCAGCCCCGGAACTTAGTTTCCTCAGCATCGGAATACAGTTTCCTCACCACCGGAACATAGTTTTATCACCACCGGAACACAGTTTCCTTAGCACTGGAACATAGTTTTATCACCACCGGAACATAGCATCCTCAGCACTGGAACATAGTTTCCTCACCACCATATATACCATCGGATCATAGTATTTTACCATGGCCATCGGAACATAGTTTCCTCAGCACTGGAACATAGTTTTATCACCACTGGAACATAGTTTTATCACTACTGGAACATAGTTTCCTCACCACCGGAACATATTTTCCTCACCACCGGAACATAGTTTCCTCAGCACCGGAACACAGTTTCCTCACCACCATATATACCATCGGATCATAGTAAATTACCATGGCCATCGGAACATAGTTTCCTCAGCACTGGAAAATAGTTTTATCCCCACCGGAACATAGTTTCCTCAGCACTGGAACATAGTTTCCTCACCACCATGTATACCATCGGATCATAGTATTTTACCATCGGAACATAGTTTTATCACCACTGGAACATAGTTTTATCACCACCGGAACATAGCTTTATCACCACCGGAACACAGTTTTATCACCATCGGAACACAGTTTCCTCACCACTGGAACATAGTTTTATCACCACCGGAACATAGCTTTATCACCATCGGAACATAGTTTTATCACCATCGGAACACAGTTTCCTCACCACCGGAACATAGTTTCCTCACCACCGGAACATAGCTTTATCACCACCGGAACACAGTTTCCTCACCACCATATATACCAACGGAACATAGTATTTTACCATTGGAACATAGTTTATTACCACCGGGACATAGCTTCCTCACCACCGGAACATAGTTTATTACCATTGGAACATAGCTTCCTCACCACCGGAAAATAGTTTCATCGTTATCCTGACATAGTTTTACCACCATCGTGACATAGCTTTCTTCCTATTCTATATCGTTACAAATAGAGGTACATGTAGCGTATGGCTATGAATTTTAAAAAAAAAGTTCAGTTTTGTGATTTGAACCGTCATAAGTAATGGCATGACTCTTAACATGTTTACATTGTAAATCATTCAAGTAGGGAAAGGTCAAACAGACCAAATCTTCGTTTTATTTTAAGAGCTTGTGTGGTCGTGGCTGCTTTAATCATTTCAGTAAGTAAAAAGATCAAAGAAATGTGGTCAGCTGGCGCTTCTATCAATGATTATCCCTTGTCTGTCTATGAACTGGCGTCTATCCTCTCTTTAAGAAGATGGCACAATGCCAGAATTTTTACACGGTGGGGAACTTCTTAAGGGAATATTCAGACGTCATATCGTCTTGTTATAGGTTTGATATACAGTAACGCTAGGTCGTAGTCGTGTTTTAGATAATTCACATGTGAATATTCAAACTCTTGACGCCTAAATCTTCAGAAACGCAATAAACATTAGACAGGTTCCGGAGATAGTGTTGAAACCTTATGCTGACATCACGATATTCATATAATGTGTATCTATCGCCGGGGAGTGAGAACAACATATATCAGTGAACAATTTTGCCGCCTGCTTCGATGACTAGAAACACAAGAGTGATACCTCCTCCTATTTTTTCTAAGAAGGCTCAGGGGTAATATTTACAGTTTGGGGGCAATTTTGGAAATCACCCTCCTCCTTTTGTACCGTTGGTGGGGTGGGGTGGAACGGGAAGTGGGGGTGGAGCTCCCCAAATTCACAGAGCAATATGAATGTGAAGTACAACGTACCAGTAAAAACGTAAAATACGGGGTTATTTCACATAAGATCATTTGCGTACCATTACTTAACCTTTTGTCACATTTCACGAAATCTTTAATGTGGAATGTTTTCACGTAATTAGACATAAATAAATCTATCGTGTGGTATAAGACTGCGACATAAATAAATCTATCGTGTGGTTTGAGACTGCGACATAAATAAATATATCTTGTTAAATAAAACTGAGACCTAAATAAATCTAATGTGTGGTATAAGACTGCAAAATAAATAAATCTATCGTGTGGTATAAGACTGCGACATAAATCAATCTATCGTGTGGTATAAGACTGCGACATAATAGATCTATCGTTTGGTAAAAGACTGGGACATAAATAAATCTATCGTGTGGTATAAGACTGGGACATCAATAAATCTATCGTGTGGTATACATTTTAAGACTGCGACATAAATAAATTTATCGTGTGGTATAAAACTGCGACATAAATAAATCTATCGTGTAGTATAAAACTGGGACATAAATAAATCTATCGTGTGGTATACATTTTAGGACTGCGACATAAATAAATTTATCGTGTGGTATAAGACTGCGACATAATAGATCTATCGTGTGGTATAAGACTGGGACATAAATAAATCTATTGTGTGGTATAAAACTGCGACATAAATACATCTATCGTGGGGTATAAGACTGGGACATAAATACATCTATCGTATGGTATAAGACTGGGACATAAATAAATCTACCGTTTGGTAAAAGACTGGGACATAAATAAATCTATCGGGTGGTATAAGACTGGGACATCAATAAATCTATCGTGTGGTATGCATTTTAAGACTGCGACATAAATAAATTTATCGTGTTGTATAAAACTGCGACATAAATAAATCTATTGTGTGGTATAAAACTGCGACATAAATACATCTATCGTGGGGTATAAGACTGGGACATAAATACATCTATCGTTTGGAAAAAGACTGGGACATAAATAAATTTATCGTGTGGTATAAAACTACGACATAAATAAATCTATTGTGTGGTATAAAACTGCGACATAAATAAATCTATTGTGTGGTATAAAACTGCGACATAAATAAATCTATTGTGTGGTATAAGACTGCGACATAAATAAATCTATTGTGTGGTATAAAACTGCGACATAAATAAATCTATTGTGTGGTATAAGACTGCGACATAAATAAATCTATCGTGTGGTAAAAGACTGGGAAATAAATAAATCTATCGTGTGGTATAAGACTGTGACATCAATAAATCTATCGTGTGGTATAAGACTGTGACATCAATAAATCTATCGTGTGGTATAAGACTGCGACATCAATAAATCTAATGTGGGGTATAAGACTGGGACATAAATAATTCTACCGTGTGGTATAAGACTGCGACATAATAGATCTATCGTTTGGTAAAAGACTGGGACATAAATAAATCTATCGTGTGGTATAAAACTGCGACATAAATACATCTATCGTGTGGTATAAGACTGGGACATAAATACATCTATCGTATGGTATAAGACTGGGACATAAATAAATCTATCGTTTGGTAAAAGACTGGGACATAAATAAATCTATCGTGTGGTATAAGACTGCGACATAAATACATCTATCGTGTGGTATAAGACTGCGACATAAATACATCTATCGTGTGGTATAAGACTGCGACATAAATACATCTATCGTGTGGTATAAGACTGCGACATAAATACATCTATCGTGTGGTATAAGACTGCGACATAAATACATCTATCGTGTGGTATAAGACTGCGACATAAATACATCTATCGTGTGGTATAAGACTGCGACATAAATACATCTATCGTGTGGTATAAGACTGCGACATAAATAAATCTACCGTGTGGTATAAGACTGCGACATAAATACATCTTAAAAACATAAACGACAGCGTTGACATCTACGTATGGTACCCTGGCACCCTGGTAAAACACTAGCCGCTTCCTACCGACTCGGCTAGGGAGAATTTCGCTTTAGCTCATTCGGTAGAGCGTAACACTAATAAGCCAGAGATCCCGGGTTTGACTCGTAGCGGAGGCATTAAATAATAATTAACTCTGTTACATTGGCGCCCACGTAGGGACCCGGGAGATTTGACAAAAATACTCAGCGGTACTTGCAAAGGAATCGCTATGACCCCTGGAAAAACTCGGGACGAGTTCTTTCCTGGAAGGAAGTATGTCACCCTGGTTTTTAAAATACTAGCCGCTTCCTACCAACTCGGCTAGGGAGAATTTCTCTTTAGCTCATTCGGTAGAGCGTAATACTAGTAAGCCATAGATCCCGGGTTCGAGAAGATCCCCCTTCATGCCACGCATGTGACACTCCATTTACAGTGGAACATTTTTTAATAGAATGTTCCGATTTTAAACACATTCGTGAAACTACTTTCGAGTCTCGGATATGAAACTCTTTTCAGTTTCGTGGACTCGAAGGCATTATTTAACTATTTGAAAGACATCGGTCTATCCTACAGACTCTGATGTCGTTAAACCCAACTTATCCTTTTTGACGTTATATATATCACATAGTCCATATCATCTATTCGTTATCTCTTTTCTTATTTTAACCCCCTTTTTATTTTAATTATCTACAAATACAATGCGAATGCTTTAAAATGAACCTTTCTATCTGATTTTATCTTCGCTACTCACATGTTTGTTTTAAAAATATAAAAAAAAAAAAAAATCATCGTGGCCCTAAATGACCACAGCCGTCGTTTGTCCGTTAAACACAAACAATCAAACAAACAAACAAACCCGGGCTCGACTCCTAGCGGAGGCGTTAAAATAATAACCTCTGTCACATGTACATTGTATATGTATAATTCTGAAATAACTGCGTTTCTGTGACCTACGACATATATGTCATTTTGTTTAACGTTCCACTAACAGCTAACGTTATATAAGAGCGTGCCTCCATGTGTGTCGTGTATGCGTGCACGTGTGTATGAGTGCTGGGGGCAGGGAATGTTGATGCATTTTCCTTCTTGCGATAGCGCGTATCTGATGCCGACTTTAGAGTCCAACCTCATGCCGAAGGCATCACGCACAGTATTTCGCCCGGTCCCACTATACTGACAACGGGTTAACCAGTGATTGTTATTCGTCTTTATGCTGAATGTTAATCATGGAATGACAACTACCATTCTTAATGAATTGTTATTTCTCTTACCATGGACAGGGATATCCACCATTTTACCGGTGTGAGATTTTCTTATCTCCCCCTAGAGTTGAGACAAGCTACACGTGTTCTTTGCACGTTCTCAACAATTGTATGACGTCATAGCAACAATACCATGACGTCACGGCAACAATACAATGATGTCACGTCGACAATTCAGCCACAACACATCAACATTGTCTTGCATTGATGTAACGTCTATATCAAATACATAAGAGGGTAAACAGGGTAAGAGAAAAATAATCATTCATCCCCTTGGGAGTGAGACAGGGGAATCTCAACCCTCGGGGGAAGATTCTTAAGCTGTCAAACACTCGGCAAGCCTCGTGTTTAACAACTTAAGAGTCTTACCCCGAGGGTTGAGATTACCCTGTCTCACCCCCAAGGGGGTGAAAGATTCTATTAGTCCCGGCCTGGGGACAAAACCTCTTGCATTCCTTTTTTGGGCGAAAGTTCAACATCAAGGTTTAAAATGCAGTATTGCCAAGGAAGGCCTAAGGAAAGAGAAATGGTGTTACAGCTTAGAGTGAAAACATGATGATTTCAAATGCTGCTATGGGGATTGAAGATCAGTTATGCTCTCTTTAAATGTCGCTTAGCAGAAACCCCCTGTTTCTCTAGGGAACCTTCACGACATGCAGTGGGAAACGGCAGGCCTATTATTTCCCCAAACATGCGACTTCGACATTTACATGTTTGATTCTTTTTTTAATTCTCGAGTTAGAAATCGGACACATCGTGGGAAAACGGCCGATAGTGCTCCGTTACTTTCGTTAAGTAGTACAGTACCAACTAGTGTTTGTGTTTGACGCCCCAAATCGTTCACCGGCGTTTCAGCGTCGAATTTTTATTTTGTAGGAACTGTATTACTTACCAATATAGAGATATTAGCAACCAGTCTGCACTGTAGGAGTTATTCGATAGATGCGGGCGGATATCCCAACTACCCGAGGGGAATCTTAAAACGATTTTAAAAGAGTACGGTCGACAAAATATAGCTACCGCACCGCTGTCTGTTTGGAAACATAACAACGGTTGTCGATGATGATTCATTTATTTTGTTTAAAAAAAATTGTGATGGAATTTTTCCATATTTAAATAATACCCTTGAATATCTTTGAATCTTGTTTTTGAAAAACACCCCAAAAACTTTAACACCGATAAATGATGATTTATCCAAAGTATACGTGTACATAAAATTAGCATAGTCTGAACCCCCGCTCTCTACATTACTGGGATGTTTTGGGTCCGATATTAAACACACCCAAATACGACTGAGAGATCAAACGATCCAGACCCCTTTGCTTGCTTGAATAAATTGCCTACATGCCGTTTATATGTTTATTGTATTGCATAAAGGGTTTGTCATCTGGATCTCGTCGCTTTATTGCTTGTAAATATTGTGTACATTTAGTGTTAACCCAGACATGGCTCTGTATAGGTATATTATAGACTGTGGACAATGGACATAAAACGTCAACAGCACGATGTGCTGTCTTCTCCAATTCTTCATTAATTTATCAAATAAACTATGGTTAACAAATTCAATATATCATGTTGCTGTCGCCCGAGAAAACTTCATTTCCATACAGAATTAATGAGTCTTGTTATCTAGTCTCCGGATCGAACAGGGAACTGTCGGTGATGATGAACTGGCTACAGTTAATGGAAGACGAATGTCAGTTAGTGAGGTGAGATACATGGACATGCATACTATCATTTTTTGCAGTAATTCAAGGGAAGTGATAATGATACCTAACAATAATCACTCGATATCAAAAGGAGATCAGGTTCTACTGTAGTGTACCTGGTTATCAGAGATTAACGTGGTTCTGTTGTAGTGTTCCTGGTTATCAGAGATTTACGAGGTTCTGCTGTAGTGTACCTGGTTATCAGAAATTAACGAGGTTCTACTGTAGTGTACCTGGTCATTAAAGTATAACGAGGTTTTACTGTAGTGTACCTGGTTATCAGAAATTAACGAGGTTCTACTGTAGTGTTCCTGGTTATCAGAGATTTACGAGGTTCTACTGAAGTGTACCTGGTTATCAGAGATTTACGAGGTTCTGCTGTAGTGTACCTGGTTATCAGAAATTAACGAGGTTCTACTGTAGTGTTCCTGGTTATCAGAGATTAACGAGGTTTTACTGAAGTGTACCTGGTTATCAGAGATTAAAGGGGTTCTACTGTAGTGTACCTGGTTACCAGAGATTAACGAGGTTTTACTGAAGTGTACCTGGTTATCAGAGATTTACGAGGTTCTACTGAAGTGTACCTGGTTATCAGAGATTTACGAGGTTCTACTGAAGTGTACCTGGTTATCAGAGATTTACGAGGTTCTGCTGTAGTGTACCTGGTTATCAGAAATTAACGAGGTTCTACTGTAGTGTGCCTGGTTATCAGAGATTAACGTGGGTCTATTGTAGTGTACCTGGTTATCAGAGGTTAACGTGGTTCTATTGTAGTGTACCTGGTATCAGAGATTAACAAGGTTCTACTGTAGTGTACCTGGTCATTAAAGTATAACGAGGTCTTACTGTAGTGTACCTGGTTATCATATATTAACGTGGTTCTATTGTAGTGTACCTACAATAATCACTCGATATCAAAAGGAGTTCAGGTTCTACTGTAGTGTACCTGGTCATTAAAGTATAACGAGGTTTTACTGTAGTGTACCTGGTTACCAGAGATTAACGAGGTTTTACTGTAGTGTACCTGGTTATCATATATTAACGTGGTTCTATTGTAGTGTACCTGGCTATCAGAGATTAACGTGGTTCTACTGTAGTGTTCCTGGTTATCAGAGATTAACGAGGTTTTACTGTAGTGTACCTGGTTATCAGAGATTAACGAGGTTTTACTGAAGTGTACCTGGTTATCAGAGATTAACGAGGTTTTACTGTAGTGTACCTGGTTATCAGAGATTAACGTGGTTATATTGTAGTGTACCTGGTTATCAGAGATTAACGAGGTTCTGTTGTAGTGTACCTGGTTATCAGTGATTAACGAGGTTCTACTGTAGTGTACCTGGTATCAGAGATTAACGAGGTTCTACTGTAGCGTACCTGGTTATCAGAGATTAACGTGGTTCTATTGTAGTGTACCTGGTTATCAGAGATTAACGAGGTTCTACTGTAGCGTACCTGGTTATCAGAGATTAACGTGGTTCTACTGTAGAGTACCTGGTTATCAGAGATTAACGAGGTTCTGTTGTAGTGTACCTGGTTATCAGAGATTAACGAGGTTCTATTGTCGTGTTCCTGGTTATCAGAGAATAATTAAATCTTGCTTTTTAATCTTTTCATTGGCTTAAAAAAATATGTTATCAGCACACAACGAAAAAAAAATGACGACGCCGTTTGGAACGTCGCTTTTGATTGGCTGATACAGCAGCGTAATAAACTCTAAGAGAAAAGAGTTCATCAATAAAAGTGTATTTCCACAGGGATTGTGTATAGTAGATTAAATTATAAGGATAAACTTGAATATATTTTTCATGTTATGTAGCTATAACACACAAAAAAAACCGAGTGTACTCTCATCATATTCGCGGTGTATTTAGAGTATACTCCGTTTTTTGTGTTATATCTCCATAACATGAAAAACATATTCAAGTTTATCCTTAATTAACGAGGTTCTATTGTAGTGTACCTGGCTATCAAAGACTAACAAGGTTTTTCTGTAGTTAACCTGATTATCAGATATTAACGAGGTTTTCTGTAGTTAACCTGGTTATCAGATATTAACGAGGTTTTCTGTAGTTAACCTGGTTATCAGAGTTGTACAAGGTTTTATTTTAGTGCATCTGGAAAAGTATATCACAATATGTTAATCGGAAATACAGAGGATATCAGAGATGGTTTATATCGATTGTGATTGACGTCTTCCACAAAATAACTTATTAAAAAAAAGCAATTTTGTAGCTAACAAAATAATCTGTATTCAAGAAAAATCCTAAATATCCAAGTAATAATTTGCATTAAAGAAAATGAGTTTGTTCGTATTCGTATCCAACATAATAGGTTATCCGAGAAATAAGTCTATATTAATCCCCAAAGTATTTTTTTCAACGGATTAAGTTAATATTAAACAATGCATGCCTCTTATCCAACCTTTATGTATCGGACTCATGTGCATACATTGACTCGGTTATTGTGAACAGAAAGTCAAACAAAGGAAATATCTAATTGAGCCAAATGTAGGAACTGCAATGCATGCCTCTTATCCAACCTTTATGTATCGGACTCATGTGCATATATTTACTCGGTAATTGTGAACAGAAAGTCAAACAAAGGAAAATCTAATTGAGCCAAATGTAGGAAGTGCTGCGAGGTGACGACAATCTGCGTCGGATTTGGTGTCTGTAAAGCAATATATGACATGTGTATAGTATACAAATGTTGACGTCACTTGGTAAAGGATTTATTTGAAGTTCGTGAAATCTATTTCTATGCGCGGGTGTTTAAGCAGTGCTTGTGTGTGCTGATATTTATTTGATTCTATCATAATGATACCCAGTATTAGTCCGAATTATTCTGACGTTTTATCGACTTTTTCATATCGATCTGTTATCGATTAACCGACGACAGACCGATATGAAAAAAAGTCGATAAAACGTCAGAATAATTCGGACTACCAGTATGCATGCACAACCGATGAACTGTATAGCTTAAAGCAGGGAATGGCCTTGGTTTATCCCCGCTATTGTTAGGATTTCTCTGATCGGAGTAAAATAAAGGTAGGTGTAAAGCGTGAAGTTAAAATGCAGGCGTGGTGTCGTTAAGGATGGTGACGTCATGCTGCGGAATGCCGATTCGCGTCGTAAAATTATTCTTAAGATTGACGAGGTAAACGACTTGCTATTGACCACCTCCATTAAAACATCCTACCACAACTATTTTTTTCTTTTTAATATCTGTATCACATCCACAACCACGATATGCAGTATTAAAGTCAAATTCGATTATTTTTTTCTATTTCGCACACAGAAGTTAGGTTGTCATGAAAATAGACTAAACGACAGAAATAAACCTTGTTTATTGTACATAAATGTACGTCAGCAACATAAAGACTGCCCGATTTAGATTTTAAATCCTAGTGAAATTTAAACGAAATTTATTTTAATTATTGAAAGTAAATTGTGTGCAAGAACTTTTCAATTTCGAGAGCAATAAAAACGTGAATTGGATTAAACCTTTTTGGCTCGTTACCGAAAATTAACCAGAACTCTAACTGACAAGGTTTACGTAAGAGAATGTCAGATGTACGCGTTGATTACTCTGCAAATGGGCCCGCGTACGTAAACGGGACTGTTGGTCGTAAACGGGACTGTTGGTCGTAAACAGTAAATCATACCGCACTTTATAGAGCTCGCATCTGTGCTGCAGGTCAATACACGCTGTGACAACCAACACGATGTTGGTAACTTATGGGTTAGTTTGATATTAAAATTCTGCCAAGAAGATTATAACGTTTATACCGCTATTTAACACCTATACCTCAAAATGTCAATGCCTCAACGATACCCCAGACTAAAAACGAATTTTCGATTTTGTCCAAAGTGCGTTCATAAGATTTCCGTTGATGTGCCAATCATCATCAACTATTAACGCAAATATTCTTCTGTATTTGTTTTTGTAGTATAGGTTTGAAAAGGACAGTTCTAATTGTGTTTGTTGAATTTGAATGTCAAACTAGCCCAACATTCGGCAGCTTAATACTGAATATGTAACCAACTTCACGCTGGTACAACGTCATATCGACGCAACTCCTACTGACATGCCACAACGACGTACAGACAAAACTGAGGGAACTGCATCTTTCCATATAGTTTCCTAACGTATATCGCAAACGCTAGACGATTAACAATAATATTTAGATTACATTATTTTTACAAAACTGATGTGTTGTAAGAAACCAATTCTTTTTCAAGCATGAGATCATCGTAGAGTAGATAAACGTTTGGTTTAATGAGATTATACAAGAGCATGTGAAATCAAGGATAATCCTATAACTACTGTCTAGAGTGACTAAGCAACCTCAGAGTGAATGTCATGTAGATGGTGTGAGTAATCCTTGAACACATCGCGCTTTATGCTATAGAATTTGATTTATTCAAAATCAATAGGTGTATATAACTTGTATTTATTTTACAGTGATTATTTCACAACTATGAAACAAGTACTGTTGGCCCGGATGTTAGCGCGCGGGGATCTTAATGTGGGAGGGAACATGAGTACCCAGAGAAAACCCACGTGGTCGGGCAGGTGACCTCCATACCTGTCCACGTCCGATCGGGGAATCGAACGCCGGTCGCCCTGCAGGTGAAAGGCTAGTGCGCTTTCTACTACACCACCCAACCACCCATTCGATACTAGTTATTTGAATTCAAAATATCGTGATTTGTAAGCGTAATCTTGTGATTCTGTATATGCGAATGCGACATGCTCTGTAACGGAGATGTAATTCAGATCCTTCACACAAACATACAGAAAGTTCCAGGTAACAGAAGTCGAGGCTAACAAGCTGAATAGTTCTAATGTAACATTCTAAACTTAAAATGGTTGACGTCACGTTAAGGTAAACTTACTTTTAAACGCCGATAGTTCAAACGGTTCTAGACTCCAAACAATTACCGTGAGAAATTTTAAGTCGTTAAATTGAAATTACGGGGAGAACACCAATTATTTCAAGTTCGGCATGTTGTGACGTCATTTTTGCACGGTAAATAAGATGATGATACCGTTGTGTTCGGTACATCATTAAATTGACTTACCGTCAGTGTCAGCGTAGTTGTTAATCCATTTATGTGTTCACTTCAAACTATCTGCCAACTGGATCCGTGTTTAACCACATTCAAACCCAATACACTACAGACTAGAGCGGGGAGGAATCAAATTAACGTCAGAACCATATCGATGTAAATAGTGTTCCTAATAAATCGATGTAAAACTTATATATGTTAGGTCATTTGTAACACCTGTCAAAAAATAATGTTTAAATGTGGTTTTCCATAAAAAGGCCAGTCATGCATGACAAATGAACATATTATCTAGCGTGCGACGATAGGTGTATACCCGGGTCGGTGTTAGGTAGGTACCTTTTAACATAGTGATACGTAAATAACGTCTTTTAGATCTTGGTCAACTTACAGGTACCGGAAATATCACCAAAAACAGGTATATTTGTATGATAATGAATGAGTATGTGTGACTATATGTAAGTTTAGTTTATGTCGTGTATATATACTGTATTGAATATTAATGAAAATTTGAAAATAGAAAAAAAATCGAGCGAGCGAGCGAGAGAGCGAGACGGTGGTATAAATTCTAAAAACAAAATCTTAAATCTTATGTTTGCGTATGAATCCACTACCGACAGAAGCTAACCAGTGCGGCGGTGGACACGGGTAATTTGTACAGGTAAACATAAATACACAAACATCTAAGTCTTTTTCAATAACTGTTCAATAATTCTAGTTCATGCAGATTGTTCACTGACCTGGTCTATTAATTATAGTCGTAAAATTGGCAGGTTCCCTTTCTCACCAAATTCTTTTTGGAAAACGTCGTTTTGCTTTGATCGCAAACACTATGTGATTATAGATGAGCCCATACATCTGATTGATATATATAACCAAGAAGTTGTTCGAGGATAAAGAACGGCGCTACCTTAGCTAGGTAAGATCTTGGTACCGTACACTCCGCACAAAAGATAAAAACGAGAGAAGAGTGGATAAAAGGTGTTATGAAAAACATACACAAAACACGAAGAATAAAAAGGCGAAAGTTTGAAAGACTTTTATAATATCAATATATACTTATAATTATTGTAATCTCAAGTGCATATGCCTCATTATAACAGACTTAGTCGCTATACATTAACATCTACTGAAAAGTTCTGTGACGTACGTATGTAAATGTAAATGATCCCATCATCGTCAGTCACTCCCACGAACAGGATTACAGCATACACACGTGACCAAAAACAAACGGCTTTATATAAACGACATTCAGGATTCTCCTGGCTGAATACCACTATGGATATCTAATTAAAAAAACATGAACCTGGTCGTATTCATGATTCCCTGCTCAAATCAACTTTCTTCCTAACTCGCTTAAGGTTCAACAAGCCTCCTAAAAGATGTAATAGTCAGCCTAAATTTCAACACCCTGGCAAGTCATATTCAAATACCCTTATCAAAAATCGGAATATATATATGTAATTTAAATAAAATGAACTTGTACTTGAGCTATTAAATAGGTACATAACCAGGTTAACGAAGTCTAGATACGGCATTAAGGCTGATGTAATTATAAAAGTTGCTCCCCAGATTAATAACATGTCAATCTCTTAAGCGACCCAACTAAATGTTACGAAATGACATGTTATTTGAAGATCATTTATATACCTAGGTCATGCGGGGCTTTGTTTCTCTTTAATTATGTGTGGAGAGGTATACCGGCCTCACAAGAAGATGATTGTTGCTATATGGGAAAGTACAAAAGTCATAGTAAAAAGTCCGCGTTACATATTTCACCGGTATATATGTGTAAAATCATAGACCTTTGACCATAAACACTACTTAAACTTCATATAAAATGTCCATTCTTATCATTCAATGTTTTTATAAAAGAGCTAGACTTCTGATAAACACTTTTTATTGTACTTTTCAGCTTCAGTGTTTATAACATGTCTAGAGCATTCATATATCATCTAAAGTTCATTTATCGATTAACGTTACTTAAAGGCTTTGTTTTCTTATTTATTTATTGCTAAAATGTATTATCAGGGGATTTTACTATGATTTTAGTGGTTTCGTATGGCAACATCTATCTTTATTGAGGTCGGAATTCCTCTCAACAGCTAGTAGAAGGGGATTACAGCTCCGTATGACCTCAGTATATAATAAACTTTGAATTATAGGTCATTTCTCAGCAATCAGTTGGATCGCAAGAGATTGACATGTTATAAGTCCAGTGAGCTATTTCTATGAAGACATCAGCCTTAATGCCTTATTTTTGACTACGTTGACCTGGCTATGTATTTTTTGTATAGCCAATGTACAAGTTCAATATTTACAAATAACATGTTATATATAAGTTCCGATTTTTAAATGAGGTCTTTGAACAGGACTTATCAGGGGGTTGAAATTTTACTACAACATCTTTTAGAAGCTTGTTGAACCGTAAACATGGGTGGTCGGGTAGTGCAGTGGATAGCGTACTAGCCTTTCACCAAGGCGGCCGGGGTTCGATTTCCCGATCGGGTGGCTAAGGTCTACCGTTACGTTATTATCTATAATAATCAGGCTGGTCTCCATGTATATCCTACAGGGGGAAACCCAGGAATTAATTTTGGGTGTTGCCCAAATTTTTTAACTCGGAAAAAGACAGATTTTTGCCCTTATCTAGAACTTATAAATAAGTATTGTCATGTCAGTTCTACATGTATTTTTCTTTCTGCTACCAAAAAAGTTATAGAACTTCCCTTTTCTTCCCTTTTCTGAGATTTGGACCTACCCTTTTACACAACATAACGTTACGACCACAGGGACCTAAGCAGCTGTTACAGCTATATTTGGTGTTCAGTGTATTTTTTAGGGATTTAATATCCAACAACTTTCGTTAAAAAAGCCACCACACTGATGGAAGTTGATATCAACCCATAAAACGTCTAAAATTACTAAGAATACCAAATATAGCTGTAACAATTTTTACGATCCCTTCGGATACGAGGTGCATGCATGATGTTCCTGTACAGATCATCAAAACTAAAACCGCAAACTTTTAGTTTTCATTAATCTCCTTTATTTCAAAAATATAAATCACACACAAATTCAATCTGAAATACAATCACGACGTCAACAGGTATGAAACATGTACCCATATCTAATGTCGATATAAACATGAACATGAGTGACAAGTTTAAAGTTTTCATCACTAAAACAACTGTAAACATTACAATACATAATGCAGTTATACATGCAATTTTCCGTTCAAAGTTGAGTTTACATATGCAACGTAATTCTAATAATGACAGTCTCCCACAGGTATTTTCGCACCCCTTGAATTAGTCAAAAAGTCGATAAAACGTCAGAATAATTC
The DNA here is from genome assembly GCF_002113885.1 of Mizuhopecten yessoensis. Taxonomy (NCBI): domain Eukaryota; kingdom Metazoa; phylum Mollusca; class Bivalvia; order Pectinida; family Pectinidae; genus Mizuhopecten; species Mizuhopecten yessoensis. The sequence goes on along the minus strand of NW_018407883.1, from coordinate 758,385 downwards.
GGACTACCCTGGAATATGTCATAACAAAATCAAAGGTTAAGTGTGCGTCATTTTGTCATTTAATATACATCAAAAGAATATGTCGGTCGCGCAACGGTAACCTGACTGTTTCTGAAGTCTGCAGGTGTCTTCGAAGGACAAGTATCAGCCTAGCGATTGGTCAGGTGTTTTACCCGAGACCAATCAAAAAGCTAGTCGCGTGTACTCCAGGGGTTCCGTATACGCTCACTTTCGCTCTCTGCCCTCCTGGAATAAGTGCCAGACGAGGCTAGTGCATTGTTGCATAAAAACATCGTTAATTAACAGTAACATTCAAATTAAAACATAAACAAGAGAATAATTCAGTATGGCGTCCGTCACTAACAGCACGGAATTAGATTGCTATCTTAAGTCCGTGTTATAACTGTCAGCATATTAACAGTAAATGGCTCCATTATGACAGAAACGTCTCTGATTATGATAATAATGTAATGGTTAGCGTCCCTGGTGTCATATGAACATAGTCCTGGAAATCTCCCAGCTGGGACCAGATCCATATACTCTAGTATTTGTATCCGACAAACTCTAATCCCCACACACTCTGCTGACTGTTCCTCGTTCCAAAATTACTGACCCTTGCAGACACCATATACAACCTAATATAATCTATTTCCTTGTCACACCTATAAAACCAGCATTTCCTTTTCTAGACCGAGTTTCCTCTGGCCCTGATATACCTGTCTCGTCTAAGTCTGGTGTCAGGGCCAGAGGAAACTCGGGCTAGTCCTTTTGTTCCTCTGAGAAAGTAAAGTTGGTCTGCAAATAAATTACTTAATTTGTGATAGAACAGAAAACATTCAACAAGCTACAACTTGGTTCAAACACAGGGACTAGAGAATGTGTTACAGCTATAGTAAGACTTAACCTAAATTACACGTTTTAGCAGTTTAGATCAACTTTCATTATGGTGGAAGGGTTGACGTTTTTTTACCGAAAGTTTATATGAACTCATAAAACGTGTAAATTACTCTTTGGTTTTGGCAGAGACGTATATATTACGTAATGTACACGTCTCTAGTTTTGGCCAAGATTTCTTACATTTTGTAAAAATAAGCGAAACCTGTAAAATACTTAAATTAATACCGAATCATTCATCAACGCGCGTTCAGAACGGTCCCGTTACCTAGATATAGGCAATCAAAGGTGACTGCTTCTCACTGGCGATCTCGAAGATTTAATGAGCTAACAGGTCACAAGGTAACTACATGTATAGCTGTTTGGGTCCAAATACAGCTGTCACAAATTCTCAAGTCTGTGTGGATTCAAACACACAAACAACGCTTATAAAACAATGATATATAATCAACAATTCACACATAAAACGTTTTTGAGATCAGAGCTACAATAAAATCGGGTTAGAATTGTATGGTTCCACCTTGTCCACCCTTGTTTGTTTATACCAGATCTGTTCATGTGGTACACGTTATTGTCACGACAGCTGTCGTCTACATATAGTTTTTGTTTTCTCTGGTGGAAAAGAGCTTCCGACATCTGATAAATGATATCTCTGTATAGGTGTTATGACTAAATAACAAGCGAGGCAATAAACTGGATTTCTATTTGCATCAATATTGTATGGTGTTAATTAACTGCCACATAGAGGTACATATTGTATATGGCGTTCCTACTATTTTTGTACAAGTCCATAAGAGTTACCTCCCTTTGGTACATGTATCTCTTCACTACAACTACTGGTGTGGGCATCAGATACTTTGACAGTGATTAAGAATCTATAGAAAACCGGAGGCCTTAAAATGTCGGCAACTTAATGTGTGTGAAAAGCAATGAAGAGAGTGTTTTATGCTTTGCTTACAGACCATCTAAAGAAGTTATTTGTGCAGAAAAATGGACCAGTTACACAATCTGAATCAAAAGATCTGCTAGCCCGAGTTTCCTCTTGCCCTAACACCAGACTTAAGACATTTGGACGTATAGATGTCTGGTGTGGGGGGCCAGACATATATCTGTCAAAATGTCTAAGTTTCCGACACAAGACATCTATATATGTCAAAATGTCTAAGTCTGGTGTTTGGGCCAGAGGAAACTCTGTTTAAAAGATCTGCATTAAAAAGAATGTAATATATATATACCACAGAAAGTGAGGATAACTTAATCACAGGAAGGGCATGCATGGCATGTTGGCTTATATACTGAAAAAGTCTCCAAGCTGCTTATAATTACAGAATTTGAAAACATACTTGTGCTTTTTTTTCATTAGAATAATATTCAATGTGGGGAAGAATGTAACCTCTAATTATAATAATTCAATACATGGCAAAATGGCAGAAAAAAGCTGTACCTCAAAGCACATTTTAAGGTGAACTGACGATTTCCTTTCTTTCATATAATGATACATAGCCACGAATGCTTGTAAAATCCATACAATTCTGGATACTGAAACCAGTCCCATTCAAACCAAATCACTTTCCACAATGGAAAAGGCTATGCATCATTAATTTTTTAGGAAGGAGTTTTTTCAGACATTTTTCCGTGTACTGAATCATTACAAGTCATGTGATTTCCCACACATTGAATATTGGCAAAACAGAGTTACACATTAACATTGTCAACCATCACACAACTCAAAATCTAATTAGTTCCCGACTTCAAAACAAAAATCTAGCTACAATTTCCTTTAAAATTATATCATCAATCAAGTGATATTTTAAACACTAATATTGGACCATGGGAAAGAAAAGCTATAATTTCACAATTTGCCTACACAACATGTTCAACAAACCACTAAGTGTATAGAACTTTATGGTCCTTTTCTAGATTTACATTAGCTTTAAAATAACCTTGTTTTACAATACAATGATCTGAAATAGATTTCAATGACATAAGTAATACATCAATATCATGTATTCTATACACTTCATAATGTTATGATCATCAATCAATCAATAAGTTAGACAAAAAAATAATTAAATGTGTGTTTCAAGTAATTTGCCTGAAAAATAGGGTGGTCAGTTGTCAAATAATTCTATTTTTTTTCTTTTTCCCCCGGATCAGAATTATACTTTATATAACATTTTACAATTAATTTCCATACATTGCATTGGCTATTAATTTGTCAAAAACAGAGGCAGGCTCCCAGAACAGGAAGAAAGTATATTTTAATGACAGGCTGTGAGCTTTGCCTGACTAACAAAGTCATCTTAGATAAGTAAAAAGTAGGAGATAAAATTTCTAGAGTTGGCAGGATAAAAAAGGTTAGGTTGGGATACCTGAAACACTCATATATTTGATTTTGGCCTATACACATGTATTTACTTGCACAAAACAAACTAGCAAAGCTAATATCTTTTCAGTTACCATTTTCATATAATGGACTGAAAAAGCTTATTTGCATTTAAAAAAGAAATCAGCAAAATGAGAATTTTTATGAGCATATATAGCATTGAATTTGAACATACCTGTACACTATTTGATGACAGAAGCTCTTATTTTGTTTGCACTTTTGATTGTAGTTCAGGCGGTAGAGGGGTACGTATATCATTACCTGGAAATAACTGTAATTCCAATAAGCATTATATAACAGACTTTTATAAAGATGACATACTAGACTAGAGAAAATGTTTGCATTGGTAAATGTTATGGCCCACAGGAATGCACACTGCCTGTCACAGTATAAGCAAGCAAACCCTCTGAATCCTGTTATACAAATTATCGTTTAAAAGTAAAAAGAAAAGGATGTTGAATAAATTTTAAACATTTATTTGACAGTTTTGCTGTGTATCCCTATAAACAATACTGTATCAGTAGACTGGCTTGTATACACTTGTTTATTAAGGGCAGAATTAGTTGTTATGCTAAGGCCAAATATAATGTTGTTTGTTTCTAGTAATCCTACCTTCCCTGATTAATTTGTGCTTACTCTTATAACTAACTGTTAGTTGGCAATTATCATGGAAGTGCTGTCAAAGTTAAGATCACTATCTTATATATATATACAAATACACTTTATAAAACTGAAAAATAACTTCTTTTACCTACCTACATATCCTTAATTTTTCAGACATGTACATGTAGGCCTAACAGGAAACAAACATATGGTTAATATAACAAGAGGCCCATGGGCCTTAACGGTCACCTGATATATTTATACAGAGAGTTGATTTTGTTTTTAACATGAACAGAAATATTATTCAAAATGACAAAAAACAATAAAACCACCTTACTCAATATCTAGCATACAGATTTCAGACTAAAAAGGATTTGAAACTAGCACCTCTGATTCTTAACAAGGAAAATGAAGAAATTTTAGCACACTGACTCCTTTGAGCCCCACCCTACAGCCCTTGGGGGTAGGGCTGGCTCAAAATTTTCAAAGTATCAAACTGTCAATTCAAGGTTATAATTCCAATCAAGTTATTAACATGTAAT
>NW_018407883.1:741814-753294 GCF_002113885.1 Mizuhopecten yessoensis | reverse complement strand
CCCTTCCATCTATGAAGAGTATTTGATTCTACCATATCTGGGTCTTGAGAAGATTTTTGAAATTTCAGTCAATTCAACCCTTTTTGGCTCCACCCATCGGCCCCTGGGGGTCAGTCAGGGCTCATAGGTGCATACCATCAAACTGCTACCTAATACTGATAATGCTAACCCAAATTGAATTACTTCCAATGGAAATTAAAAAAAATATTAGTCCAAAATGTGACTTTGTCTCAGGTGACCTAAAAATGTTGTCATGATAAGATTAACAGGAAGAATTAGTGAAAATATGCTCAAGCATCACCAGTAAGTTTGTTTCGCCTCTAATGGTGCATGCAAGGCTTCATCAGGACAATTTGAACAACATTCCCCCACCCCCTCCCCGAAAGTGCTTTGTTCGGGGTTCAGTTTATATTGTGACGTGCTATATTATAGACTGTATGCAGTGTATGTTTGTACAGAAGACATGGGAAGATAAGCCCTTATTCATTATTATAATGTCACATAACTATTACCTATCTGTTTAATTGCTTGTGTAACACATAAAATTACTTTTATATGAGAATGAAAAATGGAAAAAAATTATTGAGTAGTTCAGTTCAAATTAAAAATAAATAAATAATAGGTGGGACATACATGTATAATATTATTACTACGTATAATTAACAACTATAAAAATAAAATTCAAAAGAAAAATTGTTCATTTGGATTTCCATACCACATATATATATACATATTTCTCTCATTTCCCTGTGTGTAAGATAGAGCTGTCCAGGGTAAGAAAGGGGTGTAGGAAATTTCTTACACCCTATTTAACGTGACATGACAATGGCACGACAATGATGTGACGTCACAAATTTGTAACTCTGCGATGCCGCAATGAAGGTGACATGATTAAATTAAAACCTTTTATGATATACGGTAATTATACATTAGAAAGATGTGATTATCTTTTCTGCGCAAACATTGTTTGCAAATATGGGATATGCTTAATTTGGCTGGCTGATTTGTTTTCATCTAAAAAGTTCAGGGAAAAAGTTGATATTTTCAAAATGTTGACCAGTCCGAACGCATTTTCATGGTTTCTGGGCTTATTCTGGTGGTTGGAATGAGAGAAAAATACTTTTTCATGCCCAAGGGTGTAGGATAGGGAAATTCCACCAGACAGGTTTTCAAATTTTAAAATCCTGAGGGTGGAATATCCCTATCCTACACCCCTGGGCATGAAAGAGTCGTGTAATATTGATGAGTTGTATAAATACAACTGTGAAATGTTTCATTAGCGAGTAGACATGAATAACAACTTTCTAGCTAGTATTCATGATTTGTTTCACAAAAATTTTGTAGATGTTGTATTCCATGACATCCCATCATCTTCACTTTTTAAGAATGGCATTGGAAATAAAAAATTCAGGTACCAATGTGGCCCAAATATTGACCTCAAGTGATTCCGTGGGGTGGTTTGAAACGTCTTTTTACCCTTCATTAACTCGTAACTGGTCTGACCAGTCAGGATAAGATTGCACTGCCAGAAAAAGAAATAACATCCCCCTCCGAACCCAACAAAGGTCAGGTATAAGAGCAGGACCAGGAGGACAGTCCCGAAGTCCTGCAGTCTCAGTAACCACAGAACCATGGTGTAAGGGATGAAGTACTTATAGAACTCGACACTGAACAGTGTAACATAGGACGCACTGAGGTAGTTCTCTAGGAAGTAGAACCCATACAAGGCCCCCGCCATGCTGTAAAATGCCAGACAGATGAAATAGCGCTGGTTATAGAAGCCAATACAACTACCAGTGAAGTAACAATGGTGGTCCCTCTTTAAAACACATCGGTCACAAATATTACAGTGTCGTGTGCGCACGGGCACCTGGCGGTCACATCGCTGACACATGCCCCAGTCCTCGTGTACTCTTGCATTAAACAACGGAAGGTCATTTGGGGAGCAGTACAAAGATTTCACTGCTCCATGCAATATCAGTCCATAGTTCATGAAGAAGTTCACTAAAAGGAACCAGCTAAATGCTTTATAGTAGAATAATCCGTCAGGGGATCGTTGCTGAATCACACAATAAAATGGTATGGTCAAGTAATTTGAGACAAACAGCAAAATAACAGTGAAGGAGAGAAGATAGCTCATTGCAGCATAGTTTACTAGGACCACCTTTCTGCGGATGCTGGAGACAATATTGAATTGTTCTTTGCCATCATGATAGTCGTTCATGGTCTCCATGCTACTGATGAGGTTCTGTGATGTAGTCATCACATTGGAGACAATGTTCTTCATACTGATGCTGGATTTGGCTTCGTTTAACCTTTTTTCAGTTACAAAGAGTTGGTAATATCCTCCATATCACGTGTCCTGTGGACAAAATTAAAAATTGTACACAACATATCCATTTAATTTTTTGTAAGACAGCCTTTACACGAAGAAAAGTAAAATCTTCACTTTATAATCATTTAGACAAATAGTATTTTTGAAGAAAAAGTTGATGACTATATAATTAGTATGATATGAAAATAAAACGTCTTTTAACATTTTTACCAATGAAATCTTCAGAAATTTTCATTAGGTTGATTCAGCTTTACAAAAGAAAAGGTTCAATTTAACTTCAGCCCCAAGCTTTTAAGGCTACTCCAAAAATGTTAAAGGTTTAACATGGCGATATATACTATATATTAAATCATATCCAATAGAAAAAAGGCCGACCAGCGGCCCTCTTATGTTATAGGAGTACCCCAAGGCAAACAATAAAATTCATATGGCCAACATGCTAAATTAAGGCTGGTGATGTACTTGGACACTTTTTTTGTGAATTTCATTTAATTTTGTTATTTAACAGATTATGTTGATGCCTTTTCATGTTCCTAATGTTTTAAAGAGCTTCGATTTTATTCACTGTTTCAGTAAATGAAATTCTCACTGTAAACAGAAAGTGTAATCCAAATACAGGACTATGACCAATATCAATATGAGGGCATGAGATCTAGAGGTCCCAACCTACATAAATGTATAGAAGAAGCAGACTTTTCCAGTATGTTTGGTAGGAGTTGTTTCCCTTGGACTACTGAAATTCGTTGACAGATCAACAGCTCTGTCAGGTATCAACGACCTACTCCAGTCTATCATTTCTATTTCAACGAAAATAAATGATACCACAATCTTCAAACTTACGTTTCCATTTGCAATGATAATGATTGAATTATTAGACTTACTAGGTCAGATTCAATCGGTCAGCACCTCACCGGAAGTTTGAACATCGCTAATGCGGTCTGTGCGCCTGCGTCATAAAATGGTTGCGTCGAAGATTTTGAGCGAGCGGGAAGCAACGCCTTATTTCCTGATTTACAGGGTCAAATTTGATTTCATTATGGAAACAACCATATGAGTCGAATTTCGAAATAGTTAATTTAATATCCAATCTATAAAGGTAATGTAGTACGAATTATTTGTAAAAGAATTTGTGTGTAATTTCGTTCGATTTCATCTCGTTAATATGCCGTTCCGCCATTTTTTCGATTTCTGTATATTCGAATAACATCAAAACAAATACATGTGTGTTGTTTAAAATTGATGTTTATTAAACATTTAATATGGTATAAGATGTCTTCGATATAATGTTGCCGGTTATTAGTGTCAGCGGAACTGTAAAATATATGTAATTAGCAAATACTTGTGGGGAAATGGCACTGTCACGCCATTGTTTATTACCAAATCGGCCTTACTGGTTATTTACACTCTTTGGTCGCTCTCTTTCGTACAGTACAGGTACAGAATCGATTGAGCTATAAAGACCTATATATGAATATTCAACTATAAAGTATAGCAGTATTGAGCTATATTTTCTTAGATTTCAATTTTCATTAAATTAAAGTAAAGTTGCATATAACAATAAGGCGTATGGTATTTTTGGCTACAAAAAGCATACATTTAGATGTTTATTTTCATTTTTCAAAAATGTAGATTTTTCGATATTTTTACATCAAAATTTAAAAAACAGAATACTTATATTTAATGTCTTTTGTTATCTACCTTATGATAACATCTTCCTTTAAAAGCGACTTTGTTTCGTTTTCCTTAAAAAAGAAAATCACATGAAAATTATAAGCTCAAAAGACCTATTTCAGATAGGTCAATACAGCTATTATAGGTTTTTACAGCTATATAGCGCAATCGGCAGAGTGTACTGGACCTGTTGTAGTAGGGCGTGGAAGAGTGATAAAGATAATGCTGTCGCTGGGGCTCGAACCTGAATTTGAACCCTCGACTCTCCAGCCTGATGCTCTACTGCTGATCTAAAGGGAAATTCCCTACAGCTGACGCTTGTAAGACTAGGCAATTCAACCTAATCAGTGCACATCTTTTACAGACTCCATCATTATAATGATCAAGTTACAAATGTGACACACTAGACACATTATAAGTACTTTGTAGCTTGTTGAATATATTGGGGGTGGATGGGATATTAGAAGATATTATTTAATCACAGATCGATCTGTTAAGAAGAGGCCTGGCTAAAAATTGGTAGAGCCTCTGTCTAGAGTTAGGAGGGTCCCAGGTTCGAATCCTGGTTTGGCTGTGCATTTTCCATTCCTATTACATTTGATGCCTGTGACCAGACCTTGTTTCAAGTACCAGGTGAATGCTTCAAGAAGGGATACCCCAACCATGGTTGTGAAAAGTTGTGTCTTTGGGGGCAAAGACTTAGAAACCGCTACTCAGGACTGGGTCGATTGTCGTTGACCAGGTATAGCTCAATTGCAATTGGTATACCATCTAACCATCTTACTAGATTTCAGAGGGTCTAGGGTTTGAACCCCGGTCTGGCCATTCATTTTTCCATTATAATTACAGTACAATTAATATCTGCCACACTACTTCCCCCTTTAAATGTGCTTGCCTTCGAGCACCACAACAACCAATGGCCAGGTTCTAACTTCCTGTTATCATAGTAAGGGCCATGGACACCATTTGTAACATGAAAGAGTGGTGTCAGCTTCGATATTAATTCCACCAGGGATCAAACTGTGACCCCCAGATCCCTAGTCAGACACTCTACCACTGAGATAAAAGAAAGTTTTAAATTCCCAGGTATTCCCTCTGGCGAGAAGCTAGGAGACCAACCTAACCTATGTGCATGCAATTAAAATCTGTCGCAGACCAAATGAATAAAAAATGGTTTGAAGTATTCCACATGTGCTTTTGAATAAACAAACCTGTTGGCCATTGAATATATAGCTAAATAATTAATCTGCAATGCAAACACCCAAAACAAGAACATATGGCTCAGTATTTTTCTACAGAATAGTACACACCATGTAGTAATAAACAGTAATGACTTTGTACCCACGTTCAGACCCCAGGACACGACGTAGTTGCAACCTTATACATTGTAGTTAAAAACACATCCACCCGTCCAAAGACACATACCAATGTACTCATTCTTCTCATACACCATATATCACAATTGAATATGCTTCCTAATGTAACAGGAAAGAGAGTAGTGTGATGTCACCGAGGATCGAACCCGGCCAGATCCCAGACTTCCTTGTCGGACACTCTCCCACTGAGCTTAAGGAAAATTCTCTTGAGCATGAAGCTAGAAGCTAGGCAACCGTAATCTGCCACTATAGCAAAATGAAAATATCAAAAAATTAATCATTGTACATAATTACACACTCACAATGTCAATTGCTGCATGCTGCCCTCTCATGTCGATAATCACCAGTAGTGGTGGATGGCACTTATGGATGATGGATGAAGGTGAACCTGACAGAGCTGTCAGTAGAGAGTATCTTTTTGACTCTTCAACAGAAGATTTAACTTTTGGGTTTGAAACGACAGTGATCTATCAAAGACTGTTTTGACCCTCCTGGAATTGTCAGCCAAGTTGTAAATATGTTGTTTTATAGGCCTAGTGGGCACATACTAAGAAATTAGGAGCGATTACATATATAGTGGGAGTGGATTAGATAATTACAAGTACACCTCTGTATATACTTATTTCATGGTGATTCGATATCTTGGGTATAACAATTAACCTGGAATACATCGGTGAATCGTATCGTAAGTGCTGATGCATTGTGGTATTCGCTGATAGTATTGTGACACTTTGAAAAGTAAAAAGTTTTCCCGAGGGCATAATCATCATTATTGATGGAGTCCCTGCACCCTAAAGAAGAAAGGAAGGGTTACCTCCCTCATACAGTGGTTATTAACCAATCACCCAAAATTAGTTTCAGCATGATCTTGTTCTACCACTGAAAAGAAAGATTATTTCAAAATAAAAATGCTGTACAATTTAGGGGATATATTACCTAAAAAACCAAATGAATTAATCACAACACAAATCAATTTGTTTCAAATCAAGAAAAACGATATGTGGCAACAGGTTTGTACATTTCGTATCGTGATCATTATCATGACCCATGTATCATATCGTCAACAACCCTTGCAATACACATCACTTGCATGAATGCATCACTTTGTCATGGATATATCTCTTGTACTCTAGATCTGTCACCTACATCTGCCATAATATACCGTTAGAGTTGTAGCCCTTTGTTCATGCTGCATCGCTTTAATTTGCAACCTCGAGTATATGTGTAACATAAATATGTCATATAAGCCAAAATCATAAAAAATCATTAAAATATTGCTTTGAATATAATTATTCACTTCACACTTGCATATGTTTGTTTTTATTAATGTCCCAATTTGAAAACCCTAACAAAAAATATATAACTGACATTTGTGTTCCCAATCTTAAGCTTATTTATTAATGTCCAAAAGTTTCAAATTAATTTTTATTCTATTCCAGAACATGTGTACCTGAAGATTGAGAATTGAAAGCTTAAGGAAACTGATCAAAATGGACGTTCGAGCTGCTTTAATTGAAGGTTTGTATGTTATGGAATGTATACAGATCAACACCATTCTTAAGTCTAAGCTAAGTGTATAATGTATATACAGATCAACAGCAGTCTAAAGTCTAAGCTTAGGGTATAATGTATATACAGATCAACTCCAGTCTAAAGCCCAGGCTTAGGGTATAATGTGTATACAGATCAACACCAGTCTAAAGCCTAAGCTTAAGGTATAATGTATATACAGATCAACACCAGTATAAAGCCTAAGCTTAGGGTATAATGTACAGTATATACAGATCAACACCATTCTTAAGTCTAAGCTAAGGGTATAATGTATATACAGATCATCACCAGTCTAAAGCCCAAGCTTAGGGTATAATGTATATACAGATCAACACCAGTCTATAGCCCAAGCTTAGGGTATAATGTATACACAGATCAACACCAGTCTAAAGCCCAAGGTGCGGGTATAATGTATATACAGATCAACTCCAGTCTAAAGCCCAAGCTGCGGGTATAATGTATATACCGATCAACACCAGTCTAAAGCCTAAGCTTAGTGTATAATGTATATACAGATCAACACCAGTCTAAAGCCTAAGCTTAGAGTATAAAGTATAAACAGATCAACACCAGTCTAAAGCCTAAGCTTAGGGTATAATGTATATAAAGATCAACACCAGTCTAAAGCCCAAGCTTCGGGTATAATGTATATACAGATCATCACCAGTCTATAGCCCAAGCTTAGGGTATAATGTATATACAGATCAACACCAGTCTAAAGCCTAAGCTTAGGGTATAATGTACAGTATATACAGATCAACACCATTCTTAAGTCTAAGCTAAGGGTATAATGTATATACAGATCAACACCAGTCTAAAGCCTAAGTTTAGGGTATAATGTATATACAGATCAACACCAGTCTATAGCCCAAGCTTAGGGTATAATGTATATAGAGATCAACACCAGTCTAAAGCCCAAGCTTAGGGTATAATGTATATAGAGATCAACACCAGTCTAAAGCCCAAGCTTCGGGTATAATGTATATACAGATTAACAACAGTCCAAAGCCTAAGCTTAGGTTATAATGTATATACAGATCATCAACAGTCTTAAGCCTAAGCTTAGGGTATAATGTATATACAGATCAACACCAGTCTAAGGCCTAAGCTTAGTGTATAATGTATATACAGATCAGCACCAGTCTAAAGCCTAAGCTTAGGGTATAATGTATATATAGATCAACACCAGTCTAAAGCCTAAGCTTAGTGTATAATGTATATACAGATCAACACCAGTCTAAAGCCTAAGCTAAGGGTATAATGTACAGTATATACAGATCAACACCAGTCTAAAGTCTAAGCTTAGGGTATAATGAATATACAGATCAACACAAGTCTAAAGCCCAAGCTTAGGGTATAATACAGGTCAACAACAGTCTAAAGCCCAAGCTTAAGGTATAATGTATATACAGATCAACAACAGTCTAAAGCCCAAGCTTAGGGAATAATGTATATACAGATCAACACCAGTCTAAAGCCCAAGCTTAGGGAATAATGTATATTCAGATCACCACCAGTCTAAAGCCCAAGCTTAGGGTATAATGTATATATACAGATCAACACCAGTCTAAAGCCTAAGCTTAGTGTATAATGCATATACAGATCAACACCAGTCTAAAGCCTAAGCTTAGTGTATAATGTATATACAGATCAACAACAGTCTAAAGTGTAAGCTTAGGGTATAATGTATATACAGATCAATACCAGTCTAAAGCCCAATTACACAAGCTTAGGGTATAATGTATATATATAGATCAACAACAGTCTAAAGTCTAAGCTTAGGGTATAATGTATATACAGATCAACACCAGTCTAAAGCCCAATTACACAAGCTTAGGGTATAATGTATATATATAGATCAACAACAGTCTAAAGTCTAAGCTTAGGGTATAATGTGTATACAGATCAACTCCAGTCTAAAGCCCAATTGCACAAGCTTAGGGTATAATGTATATCCAGATCAACACCAGTCTAAAGCCCAATTGCACAAGCTTAGGGTATAATGTATATCCAGATCAACACCAGTCTAAAGACTAAGCTTAGGGTATATTGTATATACAGGTCGACGACAGTCTAAAGTCTAAGCTTAGGGTATGATGTATATACAGATCAACACCAGGATAAAGCCTAAGCTTAGGGTATATTGTATATACAGATCGACAACAGTCTAAAGTCTAAGCTTAGGGTATAATGAATGTACAGATCAACACCAGTCTAAAGTCTTAGCTTAGGGTATAATGTATATCCAGATCAACACCAGTCTAAAGTCTTAGCTTAGGGTATAATGTATATTCAGATCAACACCAGTCTAAAGTCTAAGCTTAGTGTATAATGTATATACAGATCAACACCAGTCTAAAGTCTAAGCTTAGGGTATAATGCCAACACTGTGGATTCTTCAGTAGTGGAATTGTTTGGTTCTTTTCGTCTTGTCTTGATTCTCAAATGTATGCAGGGTGATTGAGTAAAAATGGGTCACAATTGATGATAGATTCATTAACTTTGCCCCTTCACATGTGTTATCAATATGTATGGTATGCTGCATATTTATTACAGAGCTGCCTTAAATTCGCCCTCATATTACAAAGGACGAAAAGGCCAACGTTAAAATTTCATGAAAATATCCTAGTTTAACAGGAGAAAGAAAATGTAACGTCCAGATGACGGACGCTCTACCAATTGGGCTACCTGGTCGCCGATGATCGACCCAGTCCAGTCTAACGTTCCAATCCACTAGTATACAGTATCGTTACTGAAGGAAACAAAATTATCATGAACTTATACATTAAAGTTGCCATGTTTGTCATAGACATTATCAGATCTGTTGTATGTGATCCAGTCACCTGTTTAGACATTTAAGTCTAACTGTTGTGCACATGCCACATCTACAGTCCTTATACTTATTTTTTTTATTTCCAGTGTGTGATGTATGTGGCAGTCAACACCCCACTGAGGCGTGTCCAGAACTTGGACTGGACACATCAGAGCTGACTCAACAGACCAGGTCAAGGTATTTACTGTAAAACTTAAATCCATATACATGTAAGGAGAATCCTTACTTGAAAATATGACAGTCTTGCCTGTTTTTTTTACATATCCTGCTTCATCCTTACCTGGATATGTCAAATAAGGTACAAGTCAAAAATATCATCTCTTTTAACTCTGTGCAAGTCGAATGTTTATCTTTTTCTAACTTTATACAAATCTGATCTCTATTCTTGTGTATGAATTAATGTTTGTATGTTTTTTACAGGACACATCTGACGTTACTTGTGTAAAGTAATGTTTGTTTATTATTGACAGGGCACGCCTGACGTTACCTGTGTAAACATTTGTATAATTTTAACAGGGCATGTTTGACGTTACCTGTGTAAATATTTGTATAATTTTAACAGGACGCGTCTGACGTTACCTGTGGAAAACATTTTTATAATTTTAACAGGGCACGCCTGACGTTACCTGTGTAAACATTTGTATAATTTTAACAGGGCACGTCTGACGTTACCTGTATAAACATTTGTATAATTTTAACAGGGCACGCCTGACATTACCTGTGCAAATATTTGTATAATTTTAACAGGGCACGTCTGACATTACCTGTGCAAATATTTGTATAATTTTAACAGGACACTTCTGACGTTACCTGTGTAAACATTTGTATAATGTTAACAGGGCACGTCTGACGTTACCTGTGTAAACATTTGTATAATTTTAACAGGGCACGCCTGACGTTACCTGTGTTAACATTTGTATAATTTTAACAGGACACATCTGTCGTTACCTGTGTAAACATTTGTATAATGTTAACAGGACGCGTCTGACGTTACCTGTGTAAACATTTGTATAATGTTAACAGGACACGTCTGACATTTCCTGTGTAAACATTTGTATAATTTTAATAGGGCACGCCTGACATTACCTGTGTAAACATTTGTATAATTTTAACAAGGCACGTTTCACGTTACCTGTGTAAACATTTGTATAATTTTAACAGGGCACGCCTGACATTACCTGTGTAAACATTTGTATAATGTTAAAAGGGCACGTCTGACGTTACCTGTGTAAACATTGGCATAATTTTAACAGGACACGTCTAACGTTACCTGTGTAAACATTTGTATAATTTTAACAGGACACGTCTAACGTTACCTGTGTAAACATTTGTATAATTTTAACAGGACACGTTTGACGTTACCTGTGTAAACATTTGTATAATGTTAACAGGGCACGTCTGACGTTACCTGTGTAAACATTTGTATAATTTTAACAAGGCACGTTTCACGTTACCTGTGTAAACATTTGTATAATTTTAACAGGACACGTCTCACGTTACCTGTGTAAACATTTGTATAATTTTAACAAGGCACGTTTCACGTTACCTGTGTAAACATTTGTATAATTTTAACAGGACACGTCTGACGTTACCTGTGTAAATATTTGTATAATTTTAACAGGACACGTTTGACGTTACCTGTGTTAACATTTGTACAATTTTAACAGGGCACGTCTGACGTTACCTGTGTAAACATTTGTATAATTTTAACAGG
>NW_018407883.1:647645-740718 GCF_002113885.1 Mizuhopecten yessoensis | reverse complement strand
TTACCTGTGTAAACATTTGTATAATTTTAACAGGGCACGTCTGACGTTACCTGTGTAAACATTTGTATAATTTTAACAGGGCACATCTGACGTTACCTGTGTAAACATTTGTATAATTTTAACAGGGCACGTCTGACGTTACCCGAGTTCCTGTTTGAAGTAGAAATAGCTGGAGAAGTAGGAGTCTTCACGCGTGACACAGTGCTACAGAAGAAGACACAGTTTGGACCGTTTGAAGCTAAGAAGACTACACACGAGTTCAATGATGAAAGTCTATTTATACTTAAGGTACGTATCAATTAATACAAGGATTGACGCTGTAAACTGTTTACCAAGAAATGTTCACCCTTCACATAAAATTACTATGTGTATTATGTTTTCTACCTGTATTTGCTCTAATGATAAATTAGCCCTTGTTACAGAGAGCGGAGGAGGCAAAATATAAACTGTGGCAAAACCTGCCTACTATAAATTATTCATGCCGAGCGATATGATGACAATTTACTATCACTCTACATGAGAGATTGTAGTGTACCAAAACCAATTTGTGTTAAAAAATTGAAGTGAATTATACTCTTTCATATATGTTAATACCACACATATATAGGAAAAAGCCTCTATTCAGATAATTTCAAATTCCATTAGTCTGAGGTGGTAACACAAAAACCAAATATTAAGATGAAGAACTATTTTTTCATTGCTTTACTTAGAGTAACTTTTATGCAACATTCTATCAGGATCTCGAGAGCTGGTTATCACTTTACTCCCAACGCTCCCCCAATCATACTTCAAATTATTTGTTGTAATTTTAACGAATTATTTTTATCTTAAAGGTAACAACGAAGGATGGTACGTGTATCAGCCTGGACACCACCAGTGAGAACGACTGTAACTGGATGTGTTTGGTCCGTGCTGCACTCACATATGAGCAACAAAACTGTATCGCCTACCAGTTGGGGACCAACCTGTACTACAGCACAACCAAGGACATAGCCCCCGGGTCAGAGCTCTGTGTGTGGTATGCTCCTGCCTACGCTCGTAGGATTGGCAAACCTGAGAAACCTGATGGTGTCAGTAAGGGTAGGTCACTCCGACATACTTACCTCATTATTTTAACTTCTGATGTAATTATAAGTTGACAGTTTTAACAGGAATCAAGCAGATTTGAGGACACTACTTGTTGAGCAGGTTGGAGTATTGACTATTTTAGAATGATGTTTTTCATTTTTCATGCTATAAATTTCAGAAATAATATATATTTTCAAACCAGTCTCTTGTTGGGTTCAGTGTATAATTCCTGTTCCAGTTACAACCTGCAAGTTTCCGGAATTATATTATGGGGGCATGCATATACTTCTGGTGTAAAAGATAATCAGTAGCAAAACATCTTTGTCAAAGTAAAACAGTAGTAAATTTGGACGAAAATGGCTGAAATTTCATATTCTTCAAGAAAGGAATATCTGCTGACTAGTACCATAGCCCTGTTGTTAGACAAACAGTCTGGACGCATACCAGTTCTTTTGGCATATTGTTTTGCCTCTTATTTTTTATGCATAACAGAAGTACACATGCCTTCTACATCACATGACAGGCACATCTAAAACCTGGTAAAATCTGGAGAGAAAAAGTATCTCAGAAACGACATATTAAAAAACCTGTAGAAATTAAAAGCGTCTATTTAGAGGATCAGACCTCTAAATAGATACTTAAAATATTTTTTACCGATAAAGTTGTGTTTTGGAATTGGAAAAGAAATCATAATCGATTATCAGAAGACCATTCATGAACGAATATTAATTATAATGGGATTGAACAAACTTTGGTAATTTCTTCTGAAACATGTACATGTGTAATGTCGAAGTATATAGTTAAGTGTTGGGATTTACAATGTATTTTTGCAATGTAAGATAAAGGGTTGTCAACTTATCCCCATTTTCATCACACTTCAGCTTCTTACTTTTAGTTTAAAACTATCAGAAATCCATCACTAGTCAATCTTATTAGTACCTCAAAACAAATCTGTTGTGTACCTGTAGCTCATAACCATAGTAACAATTTAGGTAGATGATAAAAAGAAATTTACAGAAACTGACATGAGATAATTTTAACCAGTTTATAACAATGTATGGAATAAATTTCACAATCAATTAATTGGAATCTGTTATGGCAATTGATTGATTTTGATCATAACCAAAAATTGGAAAAACACTTCTGTGTAAGATGTATAAGACTAAAGTAGGAGCAACCGTTAATAAATGTACTTCAAATCTTCTGTGTGAAATACTATAATAACTATTGTGTTTTACAGTTATGCTGGGTATGAAAGTAATATACCCCTCTGTGGAGGACCTGCCGGACGCTCCGCAGACTAGGCCACAGACTGATAACCTAACAGATGAAGAATCAGAGGTAATTCTATTAGTTTTATTTTCAAATTCACATATTTTGATTAATCTCCTTGAAGATTTATGGCCCTTTATTAAGGTAAAGGGCATTTTGGTTTTAGTCAAAACACTAAGTTGAAAAAGAGGAAAATAAGATAGATTTTGATTTAAACATGCATTTCATTCTTCATACATCAAAAACAAATAAACACAAGCCTGTCATCTGCTTTCACCCTTTAAACAAGTGATTACTTGTTCCTGATGCTTTCTGTTGTCTTGACAGAAATAAAATGTGATATTGAACTAAATCTATTATTTCCCATGGCCATAACCATAATTTGAATCATAGATAAATATCTAAAATAGACCATTAATACTTTGTGTTTGTTCTGGATTTAATTAATAATAGATTTATATCATCTTATCATCCACATTTACATTGTACCTTTGATTTGTTGTAGAGTTGTCCCCCTTGTAAAATGTGTTAGCTATTAACCTGGTATCTTATGCTGTTAGACATTTACATATATTCCTGATTTTCCGTGTACCTTTTAAAATGTCCTCAAATTATTAACCAAACGCAAAGTGCAATTCATACAGACAGCTTAAAGATTTCTGATCATGGCACTATTTGAGATGCTACATGTTAGCGAAAATATAATGTGTGAAAAGCTTGAAAAACTTCATTCTAAAAATTCTTAGGTCTTCATATAGCTAGGGAGTGACATTTTGCATGTGGATTGCTTGGATGAAACACTTTCAAGTGTTGAAAAATTAAAAAAATCTCAACCAATTTTAAAGATCACATGAGTAAAATAAATTCAAATCTTTCAACAAGGTCTGTAAGGTGTAGAATAAATATATTTGGCCTGCAGCACTAATGTTGGCTTGAAGCTTGCATTCTGTCAAGTTTAAATTTGACCGTGATTCACTTTTAAGGTCATAGATTTGAGACATGTGCCAACAAGTACAACACAGAGTAATAGTTGAGGAGTATAGCCTCTTGTTTTGTAAACAGTTTCTGTATCCTTTTCCTTCCATACATCCCCAAAATCTATATAAACAAAGTAGAGATTGTACTGTAGATTAGTTAATGTCTATATTAAAAACGTTAAGCTATAGAATTATTAAGTCTTCATTTAAAAGGTTTTGTTTAAGAATTTTCAGAGTTTGTATTAAAGATGTTTCAGTGTACATATATATGTTATCTGTGTCTGTATTGAAGAATTTTCACTGTAGAGTTAACATTTGAATAATAGTTACATTTAACCAACACCTCTGCATAGTGATTGATAAAGAGATTACAATAAAGTTGATAACTAGGAGCAATCATGGTTGAGAGTGGATTCCCAAAAATGTAATTGTAGGATTTGAAGTTTTTATATCTTCAAATATTTGAATCAATTTCCAAAAAATTGTATTAATAGTTCCACTGAATGATGTGATACTTTCTGTCACACTGTTTGATTTGTACTACAGTGCTGATATTACAACAAATGTCATAATTTAAATCATATCCTAGGAAAATTTGGGAAACTTGTATTTATCAAGATTAGAGTTGTTTATGGAAAAAATAACTTTGGTACTATAATTGTAGGGTCATTGTTTATTCCATAAATATTTAATTTTGTTTCTTTTGATTCCAGGTACCACAAGCCTTAAAGGTAGAGATTAAACCTAACTTCTTATGCAAACGATGTGGTGAAGGCTTCCATTCAGAATCAGATCTGGCATTACACCTTCGTAACCACATTATACCAAACTACTACTCAGTAATGAATGGGAAACAGCGAAAAAGAGGCAGACCAGCAAAAGCTCTGATGGTTAAGAAAAGAGGTAGAAAGCCAAAGAAAATTATGGTAGAAGCTAAAAGATTAAAATTAGACAGCCCTGAAGAGTGTGAGAGTGAGGCTGAGGCAGAGACTGTGGACGGCATGGAGTCAATGAAGGACGAGGGAGAACAAGAGGAAAGCAGTGATGAAGAATTCACACCAGTCATTCTTTCTACCTCTCCTGGAATGTTGGAGGGGGGCCGTCGCATTCAACCAAGACGGAGTCTGAAAGGTGTCCGCACATCAGGTTTTGAAGCAGATGAGAACTTTGTTTACATGAAAATAAAAACTGAGAAACCTGATGATGGTTACGATGTGTCGCCCTCTAAACCTAAAAATAAGAACATTCAGGGAAAAAATGTTATAGATGAAACTATTGCTGGCGAAACAGCAGTCATACCAAAACATGAGAAAGATGAAGATAAGTTGGAAGCCAAGGTTACTCCTGTTAAAAGGAAAAGAGGCCGTCCTCCAAAGGTCAAACGTACAGAACATTCAGAGGTCAAAAACTCTCACGAAACACCTTGTCAAACTCACGATCAGAATCTAAACTTCAATGCAGATCTTGCTGGCACAAACGACACACAACAAGGCTTGATAGAGAAATCAAAAACATCTACAGGAAAAACTGTTGAGCAAAGAAAAGATGACGATGGAAAGACTCTATTTAAAGCAGATGCTAATGAAAAGGATGTAGATTTGAAGGAAAAAGAAGACGAAAAATGTGTCACACCTGCAAATGTTGCTGATGAAAAAACAGTCTCTGTGATTGAAGGTAGTAAGGATAGTTGTATATCGCAGGTTAAGGAAAAAAATGAAAATCAGCCTTGTCAGGTTGGTTCCGGAGACCAGGATGATTCAATTGCTTCAACAAAAAGTGTACAAGAACTGGAGAATGGAATTCATCAGATTGTTGGCAAGTCAAAGGAAGAGGGTAACTTGTCAACATATACTGAAACATTGGAAGTAAACTGTATCACTGAGAAACAATCAACTAGTAAAACAATGGCAGAAGAACCTTCGTCAGATTTGATTGAACCAATGGAGGAACATGTCGAGGATACCGATTCCCATGTTGATTTAGAATCCAGCCAGGCAGGAGAACACAGCTCGTCCAACGTTAACGCTGTTGGTATACATATGCCTTCTGATGAATCTATTGCAAATATGGCTGTCGATGATGATCTACAAAACATTCTGGACCAGTTGGACAAGACTGATGGAAATGTGCAAAGAAGCATGGATAAGGAAACTGATGTGGCTGAAAAACGGAATGAGTTATCCGACAAACCTGAATTAATGGAAAATAAAGAAGAAGCGACTAAGCGAGAGAAAGAAGCAGCAGCAGACAAAGATACACAAACCCCTGACGACGATGTTGACGAGAGATCAATTGATGACAACGATGACAGTAGCAATTCTTTCATTAAAACTGATAGCCAAGATGAAGACAAAAACGATGACACAACGCTACCGTTCCATAACTATGTGGCAAAACTAGTGAAGCAAACAGATGAGTTGGAGGAGGAAAATCATGCCGAATTCGTGAATGATGAAGTAGCAAAATTTTTATTAACTGATAATTTTGTAGATGAGGTTGATAGCAAAGACGATTATACAAAGTATATGAAAATTGAAGATACCTCCGATGGAAAACATTTCATCTGTACACTGTGTGAAAAGAAATTTCTACACGAGAAGTATCTTCGACTTCACTTCCCTGCACACACAGGGAAATTTAAGTGTAGAAAGTGTGGCGCCAAATTCTGTAGGAATGATACATTGAAGCGTCACAATTGCTCGAATGCCAACAAAGGTACAAAGCCACACGAAGGGCCTACACAATCCGTCTCTCCCTCGTTATCAAAATGTGATATTTGTGACCAGCAGTTCACCAATGAGAAGTACTTGTTCAGACACATGGCCATTCATACGAATATATTCCAGTGCTTGAACTGCCATAAGTCGTTTTCCCGGAAGGATTCTCTCCAGAGACATATACTGAAGTGCTGTCCGGAAGACGCAGAACAATACCAGGTGTTCTTTTGTAGAAAATGTCAGAAAACATTCGCCACCAAGCTCGGTCGTGATAACCACGAGACCCACTGCAAACAGAAGATGTGCGAGCAGTGTCAGAGCGTATTCGCGTCCGAGAACCTGTTCCTCGCACATAAATGTCAATCCAAGAAGACTGAAACTCGTCGAAATGTTCCCGTCAAATACAACTGTAGTCAATGTCCAAAATCGTTCCGTAATCTGAACTACCTCAAACAGCACCTGCAGATCCATGAAGGTGGGTTTATCTGCCAATTATGTGGACGGAAGTTAAAGACCAAGGAGGAGCAAGATGACCACGAGAGGATGTGCATGGCACTGTCTGTCATCCAGAATGAGGGCAAAACTAAGTGCATGTCCTGTGACTTATTCTTCACCGACATCAGATCGTACAAGGAGCATTATCATTCCCATACTCACCCTTACCAGTGTTCAAAGTGTCAAAAACGCTTTGTAAAAATAGGAAGTCTACACAGCCACGTTTGTACTTTGGACGATGACAATAATCTGCTCTTTTCATGTAATATTTGTCATAAGGATTTTCGCAATGAACGTTTATTAATTCGACACAGGGAAATGCACCAGGAACATAGATTTAAGTGTCAACATTGCGATAAAAAGTTCTTCCGTAGAGATTACTATTTGAAGCATGTCTGTAAGGACGCCGATGGTACCGAAATGGATGTAGATAGAAATGCCGAGATTCGCGCCCAGCAAGATAAACTAGTTTGTCATATCTGTGGTAAGAACTTTGTCAGTTCAAGTAATCTCAACAAACATATGAAAGTACATGGAGAGAAAACATGTATTTGCCACATATGTAGCAAGAGGTTTCACTACGTCGAGTATCTTCGTGTTCATTTGGAGGGATTCCACAACAAAAAGCACCAATTCCAGTGTTCAGAATGCGGCAAGATTTTGACATCCAAGCCTGGTCTTACATCTCACGTTAAACAGTTTCATTCGGACGAGAAAGAGGCACATCCCTGTCCTACATGTGGCAAGATTTTCAGTCAGAAGGGCAATATGAAAACGCACATGTACTCGCATACAAAAGAACGAGGTTTCCAGTGTACTTTCTGTACCAAGGCTTTCAAATATCCGGATCAGCTGAACAGACACAAGCTCATACATACGATGCAGAACAAGCTTGAGTGCGATCACTGTGACAAGAAGTTTACTAAGCTGTACGACCTGAAGAAGCACTTCGAGCTGTTCCACAGTGGTATGATGTATGTGTGTGAGGTGTGCGGTGCTCGTACTGGACACAGACACACCATGGTAAGGCATTACAAAAGGAAACATCCCGAGACCGCCGAACAGGCGAAGGAGCCGTCTTACCTCGACTCGCTGTTCAAACACATTGATAAAGAACCAGACGTCACCACTGAGGAGATCATTGAGGATCATTTAATAGCGGATGGAATACATGTTGATAATGTCTCAAACTTGATTTGTTCAGAAGAGTTCGTACCACAGACAGCTGCAGAAGTGCTACAGAGCCTGTCGAACACTGGTGTGGCAAACGATCAACCTATTATCGTGGCTGACGGCACCACTGTTATTCAGAACGCTGACGGCACAATCAGTATGCCGGGCCAGGAAGGCACTTTCAGCATACAGAACATTCAACAGGCCGTGGAGGGACCGGACGGTCAGTCCACAGTGGTAATACTCCAATTTGTGAGTCAACAGGAGCAGGATGGTGTGACCGAAACTCATCATCAGGAGGTTCAAGTGCAGGAGCTCGACACACAGGTCATAACGGCTGGTGCTGTAGAGGCTACGGGCGAGGTGGAGACCTACATACAATCTTATGTTGTTAGTGACTAGCTAAAGAAATCTGGTATATAAAGTAACAGACGCAAACGAAGGGTGTATAATATGACGTCATTCATTTGTATATGAACGAGCAGCTAAAAGCAGTACAATAAATTTGTGTGGATATAGGGCCTATGACCTTTCAGAAATAGCAATGGTACCTCGTTACAGAAAGGCCACGTCATTCATTTATCGAAAATATACTGTTTCTTTACTTATGGATACATCATACACATATTTTTTTATAAAAAAAACATTCCGTGAAATTGACATTTTAATTTGATTTATAACTAAATTTAATTTTTTTTTTTATAAAAAAAATAGTTAATCAATGTTGTCACGGAGATATGATAAAATCAGTACACGGAATAGTTTTCGGAAATTCGGGGTCAGATATGTCCAAGGTGGATAGTTGCTGCTCTTAATAAAAGGGTAATATGTATTCAATATTGCTAGCATGTGTAATTTTTCATAAAATACCGAGACAAAAAATGGCAAAAACTGATATGAGCAATGCAATGTTATTATATTATTCCAGAATGTTGATCGATTATAGAATTGATGTTGTTTCCTATATAGCTATATGGACAGTTTGCATTACGGTTGTTGGAAAACTTCAGTTTAAGAACTTTCCACTAATATGTCAGACATAGATATTATGTTCTGTTATACTTTAGCATGGCAATTTCAATGTTTCAGAAATATATACGTATGTACAGATGTCTCTTTAGGCGAGTTTATATGCGTTGTAATATTCTGTATACCGGGGAAAATATCGCCCAGTCAAATTTTCACCCTTCACTGTTTGAAACCGTGTTCGTGTAGTGTTATTTTGGCCCATCACATTTTATTACTATATATAGTACGCTGTTTACTTATTTTCACTGTCGTGATGAATTCGCCCTCAGTGCAGAGGGCGAAAATGACAAAAGTTGAACTGCGGCGAACATTTCCAAGTATACAGTATTTCATCTGGTTGCTTTTTAAATTCACAGGGACAGGTATGATAATTAACCCTGTTAAAATATAATGGACATAGAAATACTATTTAATTGAAAGCGTTTATGAAATATTATTGGTTAAAGTCTATAACCGTTTCGATAAAACGTGACTTAAACATTTACTAAGTGTTTGATTTTTCAATACCCATCAAAGAAAACCTGGTCAGTGTACATCGTGTCTAAAGTTCGGTTAACTTTTTTTACCAAAGTTGTTTTGCACAGTAAAAATCAGTTTTGTAAATGATTTTGGTTTCAGTCTATAATGGGTTTTTTATCACACAAGTCGCGTATGTGTTCTGTATAATATTACAAATCGGTTCCTCGTAGTTGGTTAGTTTCATCTGAATGGTTGATTTAAAGCTATTCACAACGTTATCTGCGCCATTACCGACTTCTCTTGATAGTTTTAGAAATTGACAACGAACGATATTTTTATTTTTGTTGTGTAAGTAAATTTGTTAGCTTGAAGAAAAAGTATTATTATGCTTATTTTTTTCGGCACTTGAACCTGCAACTCTTTAAAGGAAACAGTTTGTGGATCGGTTTAGACAATTTTTATTGTTACAATTGTATTTTTTTCTAATAATCCTTCGATATTTATATATGACTTAAGATTTATTTCTTACCCAGTGCTTGAACATCAAATTTATTTTCCCAATTTCGAATATCAAATAACCTCACAAAACTAGAGAATGTGGCTCAATACTATGCTTTGGAAAAGGTATTCTTCTGTCGTTTTAATGTCGTCACCAACTCGGGGAACAAACACGGGTTGTCCGTTAGGTTTGTTCACAGTGGAGTAATATTTAAATTTATTTTTCATTTAAATCCGTGCTCGTTTCGTTGGTGTGATTGTTTTGCCTGTGGGAAATATATAATTAAGCGTTTTCACAACGATGTCTGGCTACCGAGCAGCATGTATTTCCTATGTTGATAGCATGTAAAGAGGGGTTTTGTCAGTCAGACTCCGTTATTCAATCCCTCCCCTTGTGTTCCTTTCACTGCTTTTCATTCAATGCAAGGATCCCTGCGATAAATTGGTTCTCTTTAAGCATACATTTCAGGCCCCAGTTGCTCAAAGATTGGTTAACTTTAAACGGTGGTTAATAAAAAGATCAAATTGTTTAGTAAGACGAATCCTCATAATACACTAATAAAATCTGTTTGAACAAATCTGTAGCAGTGAAATAATAACGGGTGTTCTTGATTTTCTTTTGATCACATTTAAAACAAATCCCTAACCAATATTCATCTCTAACCAAGCTTTCAACTACCATGGCCAGATCTCTAGAAATGTTTCTGTTACTTATTTTCTCACTATACACGAAGTGAAATACGGTGTGAAAGATTTCTGGTACTGAAAGACATCATACATGGACTTGCCATAAAGTATGAAATTATTTATGACATGTTTGTATAAAATATTAATATTTAACCGAAAACAAATATATTGGAAGAATGAAAGACTATCCTTCGTCCTGATTAAGACAATTGAAGAAACTAAGCCTCATGCTGAAAATGATCCAGGCTGCTTTTGCATACCCCAGTTGAAACAGTCAGGGTGGTACAGAAATATCCCGTGATAAACGAACACACATGGGCGGACGAAATCAATAAAGTTACAAATGCACAGTGTCGCAGATGTTTCCAAAACAAAAAAAAACCATTAATACCATCTGTTTATTTTCATTTGTGTGAATATTTTTTTTAATTTCGAAAAATATTTGAATCGACTTTTTGTTATGTCAAAATATCGAAACCTTACGGTTGCCAGCATTTCGAATTTGGCAAGGCATGACGAGAACTTTCGAATTTCTGGGTATCATCTTCCGTTCCTATCTCTGTCTAATTTTCACTGAAGATTATGGTAAGTGTACCACATCACGAATTACAATAGGACTCCAATAGGACTCTGGTTTAGAGTAACATCCGCTGTCGAGTTGTGCATCTTTCAATGCTAATTTGTATTTGTATACTAGACTTTTCGACCCTGTAATTGTACTCACACTTTTGGTGATAATTGCATATAATTCCTCGAGGGCAACATTGGTAAAATGTAGGCTTGGCAGTTTTTAATTCTGCGTTTGAATTTCAAACAGTTATAATTTTGTGTTTTATAGAGGTTACACAACGAGTGATTGTTGAATATGGTATTTATTTCACTCGAGTTAGTTAATTTTCAAAAGTTACAAAAGACACGAGCTTTAGCGAGTGTCTTTCTGTAACTTTTGAAAATTAACTAACGAGAGTGAAATACATACCATACTCAACAACCACGAGTCATGTGATCTGTTTCACACATGTGTTTGTTGACAAGGCTGGCGTAGTGATATGACCAATATGTAAAAAGTCACTCATTAATATTCAAAAATGACTTTATTTTTACAAACTTAATTATTGTCAAAATTAATGTTTCGGCAACAACTTCGTGAAAGAATAAAATAGATAAATGACTTTAAATATTGAGAGTAGCAGTATTGCATTATTTTTTATAAATTAACCACGGACTATATGCGCGTAAGCATATCGTACGAAGTCTGCCTCCCGCCATGTGATGAACTGTTGTAGACGAACTTATCGCTGTCAGTATCCAAAACCATAGGCCTACGTTTCTTCGTGACGGTTCTATGGTTGACGTTTATAGTGAAAGTTCAGCCATAGTCAGACCGTCTAAATAGCGATAACGGGACGTTGGGAGAACGAAATATTTCCCGACACTGACACTGTGATAGATCTTGTTTTGGTTTCACGACCTGGACACGCGACGGTGTGACGTTGAAACGATATCGAGCGTCTGTAGCAATTTTGCCTGAAACTAGCGGTCAAATCTTTAAGTATCATCTTTTAATAATGCATTAATAACCCCCCTTTCCTCATAACCTCACAAAGTCACCAACATTTGTCGGATGTTGACAGCCGACGACGTAAACAAAACAGCAAGTGGCAAAAAGCACGTGGAAAAAGTCTTCCCGGTCAAAGTTCGTATTCTCGACCAATCAAAACTCTTGAAGGTCATATACCACGTGTGGTATATAACTCGTATTTATCTAACAGTCTGCGTGTGTTTATACAATGATCTGAGAGTGGAATAACACAGCGTATTGTGGTAGAAATATATATATGAAACACTTCGCTTAAAAGGGGCTTGAACAAATATTTCACAATGGGAACAGTGATAATGATATAGATGAGCGTTTTAGTACCTTTTACCTGAACCGGTTACGCAAAAGCTTCCGACGGCTTTATAATATCAGTGACTTTCCGATTCGTCAAATCAGAGGATGTTTCAGTTTGGAACCAAACTGACTGACAATGTTCCGCAGTAATGTTATGGTGTTCTCGACACGTGTATTTCCTACGTTCTTATATTTATGATTTTACCATTAATTATTTGCAATTGCAATCTTTGTTATTTTGTATTATATTGTTCCTTTGATTATGAAGTTCCTGTGTACATGGTTTGCAGTTGAATAAAATGAATATTTTTAAAATCAACTTATTACACTGTTTTCCCTGATCAACACGGTTACCGTTATATGTATGCTTTATATCAGGAAAGAAAAAGAACAGAAAAAATGTACTCAACTGTATGATAGAACAAACACAAGCAGTTAAAGGTTACAATCATGCTTAGTACGGATAAATTTATTGAATAACTCTGAGGTATTGGAAAGCATTTTGTGAAAGACATGTCCTGCCGTGTCGTTGAATAACTAGAACTGAAATATTAGGCAAATGTCGCTCCAATTCCCAATATTTTGGCCCACGGAAGAAGCAATAATGAGGTAACTGGAATCCATCGTTGACTTTCGCCCCTGAAGAAGGCCAGGACGAAATATTGGGAAATAGAGTGACATTGGTTTTGATTATGTATCCTTTCCTCTACTGAAATCAACTGTTGTTCGTTACTGAATATTTTCCTATAGAACATGTACAGAGATCCTCTTCGCGTTTAACCTTACCGTCGAGTGTTAAAAATATGGACACTTGTGACTATAATGAATAATGAAGAAATTAGACGATCTATGTTTGAAGTTGTGAATCATCTGTTCAAGGAGCACTCGCGTACATACTGCCCTAACCGAAACAGTCCGATACTGACTGTAAGACAGAAAGATGCTCCGATTGCATGAAACTATTAAACAAGTTCTGTTATTTTAACAAGATAACTAACATGAAAATAATACCATTTGTTTGTGAAAAATGCTCTGGGATGAACAATCTTTGTACAAAGAAAAATTACTCATGGTTTTCTTGCGTTGAAAACCAGATTGATGCTAACGAATTGAGCCGTCATATACATTGAAAATAAGCTCAGTGACTCATACTTACGATGAAAAAGAATCAACTATATAGTTCTATTTAAAAATGGGTGAAAAGCAAATTCAACTAAGATGGGAAAATGTTGGGTATTTACCTAACTTAAATGTGGAGTCAAGGTTAATTCAATATATTTAAGGGCTAACAGAAGCTGGTTTCAGATAAGTTAACATCTACCTGGTAATGCATCTCCTTAAAGAAAACATGCTGCTTGGTATTTCATTTATATTTAAGGGAAACATACCATATTTTTAGGTAAGTATTTCATGTTTTTTAAAGTTCAGAAGTCCATCACATGTTGTGTGATGCTTTCAAAGTCGAGTGCTGAACTTGAAAACTCTATCCGAAGATAGAGATTTCTCTGCTTATTCCACACAAACGAGGTTGCTAATTTTTCTCTCACCCTTTCCTACCATACCGTAAAAAATAATTTGTACTGTAATTGTGAATCCAATAAAAATCGGGCCATTATCATATGCGTATAAAAGGTTTTGTGACAAAATTCATGGCGCTATCCTGGTTACTCTGCATGAAGTGATGGCGCAATGGGGACGTTTTCAGATTAATTGATGTCTTTCTCTAGGAAAAACAGTAAAATATGCACATGAAGACTATTACCTGTATGAAAACTCAACGTGTCGTAAAAGGTCAGATGCAAAAAATAATAATAATGATAACAGCGATATCTGTAATAATTTATTGAGCTTTAATCAAAAAGAGCATATATATTGATAAGCCAATCTTCTTATCGACGATAACAATGCTGACGAAGATGACAACGGATGATAACGACGATGGTCATGATGTTTTCAGGTTCATTATACAAAATATATCACTGAAATAAAACTGGAAAAACGCACGTATCATCACAACAGCCAAAACAGGTGACTACAGTTTCGTATTTAAATTGATATATGTGCTTATCCTAAGGAACGGTATATGGTTATAAATGTGTCCTGTGAACATGCATCGACCGTCATACAAAATATCGTTTTCAATGACAAAACCACGTATAGTCTCTTTTCGTGTAAAAACAGCGAGTTTATCAATACAGAGGGCTGGTGAAAAGTTTTACTGGTTGGTATATTGAACACTGGTGGGCTATTTCTACATTTTCGATTATGTGGGTTCATGGTTGATGGAATATCTGACTTTGTTCGATGTAGATAAAATATCTCTGGTTGTTCAATAAGGAAGCTAATAAAGTGTCTGCAGTGAATACCATTGCGTTAATGAAGCCTGGGTGACTAAATTGGTAAAAATATTTTAAAGTAACGCATGGTGTGCTCCTCAGAGACAGCTATGTCATCTGAATAATGAACCAAAACATTTAGCTGCACATCTGCTTTTGTTCGATGGAGTTAAATCGAGGGCTGAGGAAATATCAGTATCACATATTTCTTCATGATCTTGCATATATCTTGTGAGACGTGTTATTAATCTAGTCAAGAGTTTTTCAAGTGACTTTTTGGCTAACAAACGTCTCCCCTGATTTTACATTAGTATGAATGTGGTCTTGGGATTGGTCAAATATCTCTTCCACTGAAAGTTGTTTGTCGGTCAGACTGCCGTGGTGTCGGAGATACCGACAGCCCTCTAGTTCCTTGTAATACTTGTCATCGAGCGAGTGCATCATATCCGTAACGATCTCGTTTTCGACCTGTTCCAGTTCCCTCCGATGCTGATAGGTGGTGGTCATGTCGGCACGTAACTCCGATATGGACTTTGGTTTCCGCTTTCCTAGCTCGCGTTTAACTCTGCGCAGATGCATGTCGATTTCTTCCGTATCAAACGTTTCAGGTACCTTGTTAGAACCCGTCAAGTTTCCACGAGACGAATTTAAACTAGACGCTGAACTTGAATTAGACGTCTCACTTTTTAACTTAATGATAGGTTTCACGTGCACAAGAGTTGCAGGAAGTGACATACGACGCCCCCTAGGATTAATTCTACTCAAGGCAGAACATGTCTCGCAATTATGAATTCCTCTTGTTGATGTGATATGTGAACCAACGCAGTGGGCGAGCTCGTCTTCTGACTTTTCTCTGTGATGTGAAATATCTTTGATTTTTCGCCTCAATGACTGAACAGATTCTGCTTTTCCGAAACTTGCTGCGCGAGAACGAGGCTCGTCGTTGTATTGCACTGCATCGAAAGAGTTCAGATAGTCTTTGTTGCCCCTTCTCTGTAGATAGATGGGCGTGGAGTGTGATAGTATGGTCATATTTATCCCGCTCTTTTTGTGTTCAATAACGGATATTCGATCCTCCAGGCTCGCGTTCAGCTTCTGTAACTCCATTGATAGTTTCATAGAATCGATACTGTTCTTTCTCGATAGAGTCGCCATGTTTATCTGAAAATATAAAGTAGAAAAAGTATTGATGGTTTAGAGTGAATGTACAACGTTCCGCTGACGTAGCTACAATGGATCTGAAATAATTAAAAGTTTCATTTATTTCCTTTGTTGAATGTAAGAAAGTCACTGGAATTTAATAGACGATTATGCAATACATGAAAAATAACTACTTTGTATTATATTTGCTTGTACACGAATCATGTGGACAAATTATTTAACTAGTAAGACAACCGTACAATCGAATTTAAAAAGAAATTAACCGATTATGATAAAGTTATCCCGAATCTCTGAGTTTGTGGTTCTGTAAATTGTCGTTTATATTCACCAGGGGAGCTGTAATAACTGTAAACATCACACATGAGTTGAGTAATTGAGATATCGATACATCGACTTGTAAGTAGATATCATATTGGCATATCTTTATGGGCGTCATTTAACAGAACTAATGTGACACGTCTAATCAATCGACCCTGAGGATAGTGTCCTGTGACTCTGATTTTGAATGTGATCCAAATAATTGTCAGTTATTTCGCCGTTGTTTACTACCCCGTTTTAGACGTCAACATAAACACGTGTCATGATAGGATGTAAACAAGTTGTGTTTACATGAAATCTTTACCGTTTTCGTCAGAGTAAAGCGGATCAAAATCATACTGAAGGAAGCGTTTTAAAAGATTGATTTGAAGTTGTTTGGGACCAGTTGTTTGGGACCAGTTTAAACAGCATTGTATTCAGGTCACTCTATAGTCTATCTGCAGGCCGGTTTCGTGTATATTCCATTAATATGCTACACCTCCGATACTGATTTAAATATTGTTTAACAAAAGCCACATATTTTGGTTTTAACTCAATCAAAAGTTCTAGTTGACGGCAAATATTCAATACCAAAAAACAAGAATTATATAATATACTGTTAACTTTTACGATTTATTTTTCCATTCTTAATCATTTTAAGTGCAAAAATATATTTATGGTATAAGCTATATAATGTTAAACGTAACTTCAATTCCACCTGCATTTGGGTTTTTTTTGTTCCCTT
The DNA here is from genome assembly GCF_002113885.1 of Mizuhopecten yessoensis. Classification (NCBI taxonomy): domain Eukaryota; kingdom Metazoa; phylum Mollusca; class Bivalvia; order Pectinida; family Pectinidae; genus Mizuhopecten; species Mizuhopecten yessoensis. Next base: position 723,910 of record NW_018407883.1, on the reverse strand, counting down.
CGACTTTTCGTATGATGTCTTATTCAAAGTGACATAATGTCATAGAATTTTGAGGATAACATATCCCATAATACAGTCTGTATGTCGTATATGTTTAGATCACACGAAAGATACACTGTAGGCAAAAAAACCATCAGTGTCGAAAGAAACGCTTCTATGACAATAGAGCAAACTAGGTCACCGACGACGCAAGATCATTTCTTCAACATCTACAATTAAGCTAGCTGCGAGAACCGTAGTTTCTAGGCCCGATCTTTTTTTTTTTATTGTTATCGGACCATAGATCCGATAACGATAAAAAAATCGGCCTAGAAGCTACGGTTCCCGCGGCTACAATTCAGCTAAATTGACGTTACGACAATATCTATAGACATATAAACAATCTGCCAAGGATTTGAAAAAAAAAGTTTGATATTAACTATACGTGTATTCATTTCATTTTTTCAATTAAACATGATGCACAGAAAAAAGTTAACAGATCTAGCAAAATAGACACTTAGAAAATAGGAAAAATTGACTGTGTCAATATGTTGTAAGGTCTACAGTGTGGTTGTTGGATTACAATAACAGCGATATTGTTGCATGCTTCAAACTGATCTGTTTGTTATTAACCGGAGGTCGTAATTACAACAAGGAACTGAAATGAATTCAGTGTTTTCCCTTTCAAACGCTTTCTGATACATATCTCACCGTACTGTTTGTAATAAGGTACATAAAAAGATAACCACATGTTGATGAAAGACTAATGACAAGCCGTTATAGCATTCCATAACAATGTAACACCGAAGAGGGATGTGTTAACTGTTTACGGTACGGTTATAAAAGTATCCCGTGTTTATGTGACCATAATGAGCGCAGAAAGCAGAAAAGCATGACAAATATTCCCTATTTGGTAGCATACGCAAGGAACTGGCAGATTTTGGCATTTAAAGACTTCCTCTAAATGACATTTTTTAGCTCACCTGCCCTCTCGGCATTTTGTTTAAATGTATATTGCCTCTGACAATTTACCTTTTTTCAACTCTTTACAATTTTCTTAGGATATTGAAAAAAATGTTTGCACCTATAACTATTTCAGAACCAAGAAATGATAAATTAAATACCTACTTGCTAGGTTTCCCGTCGCTTATGTAACGGAGCTGGTATTTCCTGTCTACTTCTATTTTTGAAAATTAAATAAAGCAAGATATTAAAAGAAGTGTTCTCTTCTTGTAAATGGGTGTTCCACCAGACTTTTCCAGGTTGTTTATGCGCCCGCTTGTGGCAGACATCTGCTATATACTCACGCCCCAGAATAACAGTATATAATTGAAAGCTTCATTAATCAAATCTCATTATATTTTGGTTTTTCCCAAACTCGATCCAAGATACAAAACGGTTATGCTTTTACTTGAAAGCAGGCATTAAAGACTTGATCGTATATTTTTCTTCACTCTAATTGAAAAATCTTTCAAAAATAAACTGTGATTGAATTGTTAATCCAAGTGACGTTAAGCTGCAAATGCTTTATATTACCGAGATACATTTTGTGTGTATTAACCCCGCTAAAACCCTGCATTGTCTCGGACTGAATGCCGTATCCAGACGTGCGACCGATCGATCAAATATTCATTCATCGATACATCGGAGTTTAAAAAATCTATATTAAGTAACAAAAACATTTAATTATCTTTATCTAAGATGTTTGTATTGTTTAAAGGTTATAATGAGTCAGGGTTAAAAGTTAAAGTTCACGTTAGGGTTCGTACAATACAGATACCACTGAGTGGATTATGTTACATTTGTCTTTCTGAGGTTGTTTTTATAATTATGCATATAATGAAGCGACAACCGTGGATTTTACGTACATTTTATCGACATTAAGTCCTTGTGAGACTGGCAAGTTTTGTACAAGTGATAGCGCAATAACGGGGGCGATTTGATTTTTTACATTATAGATATATTAATATGAAAGGAGAAGAAAAATCAACCTTTCAGTTTTCAAGTGTTCAATTACAAGTTTCATGAAGCAAAGGAAGGAAACTTTCATGTACATTCTGATTTGGAATATGGTTGAACTTAGAAAGATACTGAGAGCCTAGCTATAACACCATCAGTTAACTTAGGAAGATACTTAGAGCCGAGCTATAACACCATAAGTTAACTAAGGAGGATACTTAGAGCCTAGCTATAACACCATAAGTTAACTTAGGAGGATACTAATAGCCGAGTTATAACACCATCAGTTAACGTAGGAGGATACTTAGAGCCTAGCTATAACACCATCAGTTAACTAAGGAAGATACTTAGAGCCGAGTTATAACACCAGCAGTTAACTTAGGAAGATACTTACATCCTAGCTATGACACCATCAGTTAACTTAGGAGGATACTTGGAGCCGAGTTATAACACCATCAGTTAACTTAGGAGGATACTTGGAGCCGAGTTATAACACCATCAGTTAACGTAGCAGGATACTTAGAGCCTAGCTATAACACCATCAGTGAACTTAGGAGGATACTTAGAGCCGAGGTATAACACCATCAGGTAACTTAGGAGGATACTTAGAGCCGAGTTATAACACCAGCAGTTAACTTAGGAAGATACTTACATCCTAGCTATAACACCATCAGTTATCTTAGGAGGATACTTAGAGCCGAGTTATAAAACCATCAGTTAACTTAGGAGGATACTTAAAGCCGAGTTATAAGACCATCAGTTAACTTAGGAAGATACTTACATCCTAGCTATGACACCATCAGTTAACTTAGGAGGATACTTAAAGCCGAGTTATAAGACCATCAGTTAACTTAGGAAGATACTTAGAGCGGAGTTATAACACCATCAGTTAACTTAGGAACATACTTAGAGCCGAGCTATAACACCATAAGTGAGCTAAGGAGGATACTTAGAGCCTAGCTATAACACCATAAGTTAACTTAGGAGGATACTAATAGCCGAGTTATAACACCATCAGTTAACTTATGAGGATACTTAGAGCCGAGTTATAACACCAGCAGTTAACTTAGGAAGATACTTACATCCTAGCTATAACACCATCAGTTATCTTAGGAGGATACTTAGAGCCGAGTTATAACACCATCAGTTAACGTAGCAGGATACTTAGAGCCTAGCTATAACACCATAAGTTAACTTAGGAGGATACTTAGAGCCTAGCTATAACACCATAAGTTAACTTAGGAGGATACTTAGAGCCTAGATAAAACACCATAAGTTAACTTAGGAGGATACTTAGAGCCTAGATAAAACACCATAAGTTAACTTAGGAGGATACTTAGAGCCGAGTTATAACACCAGCAGTTAACTTAGGAAGATACTTACATCCTAGCTATGACACCATCAGTTAACTTAGGAGGATACTTAGAGCCTAGCTATAACACCATCAGTTAACTTAGGAAGATACTTATACGTATATATGTAGGATTCCATAACATAATGCATTATTCTATTTTACATATGCGTTTAGTCCCTTTACAACGTTCAAAATCAGAATTACCCAAACATATAAGAAGATATATATATACTCATTGCCTTTCACCGTGTCTTGAAATTCCCGCTGTAGTTGATAGTTGTATTTGGAAGTACAATTAGAACATACTGGACGAGAGGTGATTCAAAAATCATTTCAATCCAGCTATTATAGCATTTGCTTTTGGTTGAAATGTTTGGATGCAGTGAATTTTAAATATTTATAGGAAATGATAGAGGTACATTTGTACCTGATAAACGGTGGTTATTAGCTTCGAAGCACTTCTTATCTAGGATATAACTGAATTGTATCTATCCCTTTGCTGACAAATTTGACTTCCATGCAATGCCGCGTAACAATCGTCGTAACTGATCGTACGGAAAGGCGAATTTGTGCCATGAGAATGAATAATTCCTCAATAATTTTAAGAAGTTTTCAAGTATAGTATTTTTTAAGTTATTTCTATATAAATATATAGGCCCTAGACAAATGTTGCATGTTATGATGAAGATTGATTGAGAGAAAATTCTGGCACTAGTCCTTATATTTGTATAACAGAAAGCGCACGTCTAGATATATGTACCCGAAAAAAACCTTTACAACAAACCCTATTTTTTTCATTTGTCCATGCATTATTTTGTACAATTACTCCCGCTTCCGATTCAACGTTTAATTTCGAAAAAAACTAAAATACAGGTAATGATAATTATTCCGGTATAATATATCATTCATCTATAAAATAACATAGTATATTTATTAAAACACATAAACGATAGATCAATCAATCATGAAAGTCAACCAATGAAAGTAATAAACTGTTAGCCTATTTTAAATGTCTTGACCGAAAGCCGTATGGAGACACGGTATTCTAAACTCAGTGTACTAAATAAGCTTTGTAACAGTGTCCAGGCTGTGACAATAATAACTATTTTTAATAATGAGAATAATGGGCAGAGTTCCCACGACGTAACACGTATACCACGAGTTTATCTAGCGGGCACTGTAGTATACCAGAATAGGACATAATAGGTCATTGTCTCGTGACGGCGCCCACCCTACAGATAGTATATACGTAATGGTCATGTTTACGTTCCTCTACCCTTCACGCTCAACCGACTTTTCAAGACGTTGGTGTAAAAGGCTCGAGTCAATTTTTTTTTTTTTTTTTTTAAAGATTGCAGATATATTTGTATTATCTGAGTGTGAATATTTTGAATATCACAAAATGGATATTTTGTTTACATTTATGATAATTATGAAAATATTTCCGATTATCAATTTCACCTTGCGATGTTATTAAGTGGAATGACGCGAGATAAAACTAAAATGTCAGGTGACAGAGAGGTCGTTTGTCGAACTCGACCTTTTTCTGATTCCACAAAAATGTGTAAACAGATATTCTGTCTTTAGTCTGTTATATCAGCTTTATAATCGTTTTAGATTTCAATGTATCCCAATAACAAAACAAGTATCAGATGTGTTTTGCTCAAATGGTGGTTGACCTACCCCAGAGTAAATAAATCATATCATAAACACAATATGTACCAAATTCGTTAGGTATAACAGGAAACTCTACTTAGTTCGTCGCTCCGGACATGGAAGTTATTACAATTAACAAGGTCTGCAGTCTACAGAAATACGGCACTCTGACCTATCGTTAGTGTTAAAATATATGGGGAAACATTCTAGGTAGACTAAAATTTGCGTTCATGCCACCTTGATGTGGATTTGCCACTGTGCTTTCAATTTGTGTCGATTTTCAGGTGACGATATTGTTAACTCGAGCATATAAAGTCGATATTAAGTGGCTTTTAAATTATCGATTCAAATCTTTTCGATGTTTTTCTGCTCGAAGCAAAGGAGGATAGATGATACATGTATAATAATAATAATAATGTTAGTCTTTATTTCCACTTGATAACGCACTAAGTCAGACTCGTCTTACTCCTACTTGTGATGACACGTTGAGACCTGTATCCGGATGACGATAACACGCACATGATGTAAGTACTACGTCTGTGTCCTCAATGGACGGATTAGCTATATAGAGGACGTTCTAAAACTATTTTTGCTCTCAGCAAAGATTTCTTAATTTTTCGAATGCTTCCTTTCTATGTATTTCTAGCGATTATTATTCACACTAGGAAATCATTAAACTCTAAACCACTCGCTTTGAATGGCGAAACCTTTAACAAATACAGAAGTACTTTAGATCCTAAGCAAGTTTTTATATCAGATCACTTCCCTCCCTTATATATACACACCACAAATCCTCAGACATCCCTCTCGTACAACACACCAGACTCGCCCTTAACAACCCGGGCTTGAGATTGCAATTGCGATATTCAATGTATGCATATATGTAGGTACATACAGTCTGCTATTTAACATCTTGATATTAGCATATATACCACCCCTCGAACATTATCACCAGCAGTAACTACTAGACTGTACGCCTTCTTTCAATTAACTTTTTCTCGTCAAGGACGACTTATTGCCATCCCGTGTTTGTAGATCGAACACTTAAACAAGTATGTGAAGCAGAGTTATACCCCTTCGAAGGTAACACAAGTTATGGTGAAAGAAATACTCAATTACGATAACTGAAAATAAAAATAAAACATATAAAAAGAAATATATAGAATCATCCCGTTTGTTAGCTCACCTGGGCCGAAGGGCCAGGTGAGCTTATGGCATGGTGCGGCGTACGTCGTCCGTCTGTCGTCCGTCCGTCCGTCTGTCGTCAATATTTTACTTTAAACATCTTCTTCTCAGTAACCAAAAGGCCCAGGGTGATGATATTTGGCANTGTCGTCAATATTTTACTTTAGCTATCTTCTTCTCAGTAACCAAAAGGCCCAGGGTGATGATATTTGGCAAGAAGCATGCTGGGATGAAGGGCTACCAAGTTTGTTCAAATAAATGACCTTCATCCATTTTCAGGGTCACAGGGTTCAAATATGTTAAAATCATTAAACAACTTCTTCTGAATAACCAAGAGGCATAGGGTGATGATATTCGGCCAGTAACATGCTGGGATGAAGGGCTACCAAGTTTGTTCAAATAAATGACCTTGACTTATATTCAATGTCACAGCGGTCAAATATGTTTGAAACATTTAAACTACTTCTTCTGAATAACCGAGAGGCCTAGGGTGATGATATTTGGGCAGTTACATGCTGGGATGAAGGGCTACCAAGTTTGTTCAAATAAATGACCTTGAAAAATATTCAAGGTCACAATCGTCAAATATGTTCAAAACCTTTAAACAACTTCTTCTGTAAAACCGAAAGGTCCAGGGTTATGATATTTAGTCAGAAGAATGTTGGGATTAAGGGCTACCAAGTTTGTTCAAATAAATGACCTTCATTCATATTCAAGGTCACAGTGGTCAATTGTCTTCAAAAATCTTTAAACAACTTCTTCTGAATAACTAAGAGGCCTAGGATAAATATATTTGGCCAGTAACATGCTAGGATGAAGGGCTACCAAGCTTGTTCATATGAATGACCTTGACAAATATTCAATGTCACAGGGTTCAAATGTGTTTAAAACCTTTAAACAACTTCTTCTGAATAACCAAAATGCCCAGGGTGATGATATTTGGGCAGTAGCATGCTGGGATGAAGGGCTACCAAGTTTGTTTAAATGTGTTTAAGGGCAACACCATTTTTTCTGTGTTCAAAAATAATCTGGTCCAAGGTTTATGAAGATTTTCCTCTATTTCCAATAAACCTTCTTCCAATAAACTGACTTCTAGCAAATCCAATTAGAATAGGCAGGGGCTGGTGTATCCATAATATATAGCTTATTTTAGTAGTATCGTTGTTAGTTTCGGTTTTAGCCCCCTGTAGCGTGTTGGGGTATCCTCGTGTAACTTGTCACGACCTAGCCTCGTACATATTACTTGTTTAGTAGCCTATTGTAACTTGTCACGCCCTAGCCTCGTACATATTGCTTGTTTAGTAGCCTCTTGTATCTTGTCACGTCCTAGCCTCGTACATATTGCTTGTTTAGTAGCCTCTTGTAACTTGTCACGTCCTAGCCTCGTACATATTGCTTGTTTAGTAGTCCATTGTAATTTGTCACGTCCTAGCCTCGTGTAATTGCTTGTTCAGTAGCCTCTTGTAACTTGTCACGACCTAGCCTCGTTCATATTGCTTGTTTAGTACCCTCTTGTAACTTGTCACGTCCTAGCCTCGTACATATTGCTTGTTTAGTAGCCTCGTGTAACTTGTCACGCCCTAGCCTCGTACATATTGTTTGTTTAGTAGCCTCTTGTAACTTGTCACGTCCTAGCCTTGTGCATATTGCTTGTTCAGTAGCCTCTTGTAACTTGTCACGACCTAGCCTCGATTTGGAAGTGTCTTGTAGCATGCATTCGGTTGCTAGCCTGCTATGGTTTAAACATGTAGCTCCATGTCACTTCATTTAGAAGTCTCATGTAGCCTGCTTTCATAGCAGTCATGATACTTGGTTAGTTAGATGTTTATTTTCCGCCTCGTTATTTTTAGAATGTTTAATTTTTCGGTTTCTTATTAAGCTGAGATGATCCGATTAAAAACGAATACAGATATCATTTTACCATTTTATGAAAAAAAAACTTTTTTAATATTCTATTCTCAACAAAGGCCGTTCCTAAATACTGGGTAGAAGGAAGTATCATTCCAATTAAAAACATATCGACCCATTACCATTCTGAGCTGAGTAGGTTAACTATTTACAGCTATACTAACCAATAGGTTGACTAGAATCTCGGAGCATTTTCAGATTTTGAACGAAAAACAATCTGGTTTCCGTAGAGTTTATTCAATAAATAACAATATCCTCACCGTACATATACTATTTGAACTAATTAAAACTCAAAGGCGGCCGAATATATTGCGCCTTTATTGACTTCAAAAAAGAACTTTTGATGCCGTTTAGCGCAAGGCGCTAAGGCAAACATATTCAGTAAATGACACGAATGGAAATATGTATAAAAGTATCATTAATAATAATGAGATATAGTTTAGAATAGTAAATAATGGAGAAACGTCAGATTTCTTCAGGTGTGGAAATGGAGCAGGCAATGTGAAAATATGTCCTTTTTTCCATTTCTCCATCTTTCTGAATGATATACAATGTTTCTTACCATCAGAGAATGCCGATGGTCTTAAATCAGTATCTAAATTACTTGAAAACAAGTTCGGTAAGTATTTCAAATAATTCTGTTTATTATATGCAGATGACACTGTATTATTAGCAGAAAGTCAAGACGATCTGCAAAACGTAGCTAGATGTCTATAATTATATTGCGATAAATGTAACATGAAAGTAAATATACAAGCGTCAACTACCATGTTTTTCAGTCGGGGAAGAATATCTGATAGTTTGAGAGAATTTAATTATTTGATTTTTTTGTTAGTAGGGAGATTGTTCAAAGCAAAAACATACTAGCTCTTGAAGGAACAAGGGCCATGTACTAGGTACTGAAAAATGGTAGATTACGTCATCTAACAACACAGTGTCAACTGGATACATTTGACAATATTGTTTACCAGTTTTATTATATGGTTGTGAAGTATGAGGTTTTTCTCATCATATCCTTATAAAATGAGTCCACTTAAAAGTTTGCAGATCATTTCCTTCACCTTAAATCTTCTACTCCTGACATCATGGTTTAAGGAGAGCTCGGCAGGCATCTTCTTGGTATAGAAATTAATACCAGAATGATATTTCATTGGTCAAAACTGATTCGAGGCAAAAACAGAAAAATAAGTACTATATTGTTTAGATTATCCGCTATTACTAATGAAGAAAAATTGGTTCATTCGTATAGATGCAAAGCATAAAGAGCCTTCTGAACAATTGTGGACTCTCTAATATATATTAAAGTTTCAAAACTAAAACTCAACTTGGCTGATCAGTTCAAACAAAACCAGTAGTGGAGGGCTAGTGGTAGAAGAATATTAGACGCCTTAACCACTTGGCAACCGCGCGCGCGGCCCTATTGGGTAACAAGACTACGTATGTGTAGGTAAAATACTATGAATAGATGTAATGTAAAGGTTTTGAATCTCAAAAGTAAATCAATTTGTTTTCGAAAACATAAATTTCGTAAATGTTTATGGAAAATGAGTTTTTATAGAAATTCCAACTTTTCCATACAAACTCAATCCTAGTTTTGGTTTGATTTCTTTATAATCACCAGCCATGCTTACATATTTCTCTTTTTTTTCTAGAAATTCTATTTTGCGGCTATCTTTAATTAATATAGTCACAAACACGATACTTTGTCGATACATATGAGACGTTGATTGTATTCATAAGACGCATATACAGGATTTTTTTTTTATTAAACGGGTTTCAAACTAAAGGAAATATACATTTTTGATTTTACCGCCGCACATCAAAAGTTCATAAACAAATAGAACAAAAAGAAACATTTGGAAAATGACGTCGTTCATCAACAAAAACAAACACTATTCTTCGAAATATCAGAAAAAAAATGTTAATTTCAAGGTATGACATCACAATATTTTTATTTGTTTTTCATTCAGGACAAGACACAAAGACATCACGTTATAAAACACATTCATTTTGTTTAGCATTTTGAAGCAGACATTTTAGAAGCATTGAATACTCTATTTCTGGAACAAAGTCATAAAGAGGCTTGAATCCAGACACCTTGCTATCGAGACACGTCCTTGAATGACCTTAGCTGTTAATAGGACGTTAAACAATATAATCATCAACACCAGTCGTTTGGTCGTTGTGTTTGTCGCTATTTTGTCTATGTCTGTGTGCTTGTTTTGTGGTTAATTTGCTGAACTAATAGATCTATGTATTGCTTTGGTTTCCTGTACGATGCAGGAAGAAGTGCAAAACTTAAGTGTATAAATACAGTACTGAAACGAAGAGATCCGCAGTATTCACGAAGTCTATGTTCTAAGATCTGGGCCCGTATTCATGAAACCGTCACATGTGGATTTTGTGCTGAAGCCTTATTTCTTGTTCCAGTAGTATCTTTATAAAAAAAAAAAGAGTCTTATGCTGTCAATGGTTTAGAAAAAAACCACCAGAAAATCAAACTCGCTTGGTTACCCTTTGTCTACAGTTTAGAGCCACTAGACGGGCGCGGGGATGGGTCTGTGTTATCCCATCCCCTTGTTTACCCGTAGTCCACTAGACGGGTGCGGGGATGGGTCTGTGTTATCCCATCCCCTTGTTTACCCGCGGTAGTCCACTAGACGGGCGCGGGGATGGGTCTGTGTTATCCCATCCCCCATTATAGTTATCGAAACAATGTGGTCAGTTCTGAAACCTTAAACAAAAATTAATAACAGAGCTTCTAAACTTGCTCTCTCTGAAGTCATTCTTCAAAATACTCAATTTTCAAAGCAATATAAGTTATTGTAAATTGATGGAGTCGAAAATGTTTTAGACAGAAAGTATAAAAATAACAAAACTAAAAGAAAAAAGAAACCCTTGATACATGTTACGGTATATACCTTGTGAATGCCCTTTGGCCTTTGTATATAATAATAATAATAATAAGTTGAGGTTCTTATAAACAGCTTTATCACACCCTAGTTCGTAGGTCGTCTCAAAGCGGTTCACAAATTATTATCCGTGGTTATAGGGCCTTTGCAACCAGCCCATATCTTTCTCATCTCCCTGAGGATCATACAGCCGGAGCTGCCGTTTCGGCGCTAACAGCTAGCATTCAACAATTCTAGCACTGCCCAACCACGTACTCATTTACAGCTGAGTAGACTGGAACAAGCGGAGAAAGTATCTTACTCAAAAATACAACACAGAGCCGTGCCGTGACTCGAACCCGCAACCCTTCGGTCCCGAGCCCGGCGTCCTACCACTAGACTGCCGTGCCTCCAAAAGCTCCAATACCACAGTTATATTCGAGTTACTGACGTATTTGTGTTTATTCATCAAAGAATACAACAGTGCAGCCAAGTATATTATCAGGGGCGTTTCACATTAAAGTGATGAGTTGTTTTAAATTCTAAATGATGATGTGAAAAACGGTGCCTTATAGTTAATTTTACAATTCGACATGTAAGCACATAAATGCTGTAAAATTGTTATCTATGCTTAAATGAAACAGTAATAGATCCTGGATTACAGTCTGGCTAGCCGGTTTGATATTTATCCAACAATGATAATTTAAAAGGGAAGTGTTTCTGCCTGATGTGTCAAGAACGATTTTAATACTCACATATATTGGCAAAATCCAGTTGCACAGAAGAATTTAAATAATTTGTCCCATAAAGACAGTTTTTTTTTTTTAATGTAAAACACTTGCCGTAAAGGTTAAAATATTTAACAAGGATTTTCATTTTTTTTCTTATGGGTGAAAAAGATTTGATTTTCGGGGGAAATATCCGCATCAGCAGAATGTTAAAACAGTTAACTCGTTTGCATCCCCTCTTATCCATATATGAATGTTTTATGAAAGTGACTATGATATAATTGCAGTAGTTTGAGTTTTAAATAATTATCAAAACGACCTGCTAAGTAATCAGTGGAAAAATCAAAGAATTTACTAGCTTTTAATCGACATAGTCTACATGCATGTATCTTTTACTGTTCTGTTAATAAGTTGACCATTACACAGTGTTGAACAGCGTTTTATCATATTTAAAAAAAAGTATACAGATATATGTAAAATAATTACAGTGGTGTAGATTATATAAATGAGCTTTATTTGTATAATATTATAGATACAGTAAATTACGCTATAGTCGACATTTTGATTTGGTGCAATTTGAGAAAATGAATGTAGCTGTTTTCCCATTGGTGCCTCAGAAGAAATATTGTTGCAAAACCGAGTGGCGTCCCCTTGTCCAAAGCCGGAAGTACTTTTCGGATGTAAACATGGCTGAACAGAGGAGGGTGTCATTCACCAGATAACTGCCGAACTTTTGGACATATACGGTGAATATGTGGATGTTTTAGTGGTTTGATGATACACAGAGTCGGTTTCTTTGATTTGCATGGTACTTATTTCTTTTCTTTTGTGGTAATGTCCTATATGAAGCGAAAAACCGAGTCCAAATGTAGATGTGATTTTTCTCGATCCGTCATCATTGACATGTTACAGAGTGTGTAGACAACCAGACGACAATCTAAAAAACAATCTTCGTTTTTGGTTATAGTCACCAAGTCATGACAGTCGGATATATGTGCGGGCTGCTGTTTTATGCACTAGATGTAATGTTTTGACAAACCTATTTTACAAGTCACATGTTACATTGCACGGTGTTCCTTGGTGCACAGTAATATAAGTGTTAGACAATTGCAACCTAATACACACGGTCACAGGGCTTGAGTGGGGTTGTCTTAACGTCCCGTGTCAGTTACTCTTTATCTGGAAATAACATTTTTTTCTCGAGTTGCATAATTGACTGTTTACACACATGCTTCTGAACACCACTAGTTGTGTTTTTATATAGCAGTACACCAAAATACAATATATAACTTATATATATAAGAGGGATAAAAAACCTAATGTCATCACTAGTTCTAATGTAAACTTTCACCCACCGGCAATGACGTTAACGTCATGCTTTACTGCATACAAACAATGAGTATGACACATGAAACAATACTAACATGTACACTTGTCTGTCATGATGTTGTTTGTTGTAGTGTTATTGCTCTGACATGTCAGCAGTTAAAGTAGAATGTGTTTAATATTTAGGCTCCAGGACTTTCAGTGCTTAAAGAAAAATTGCTTCCTGTGTTTTCTTACATTGTTTGCTTTCTTGTTTCTCTTTTCTTTCATTATTTGAGAGAAAATTGATGATTATTTATTAAACTGTTGGGTTGTCATATAAGTAACCACCATACAGACATTCTAGATGAAAGTAAATCACTGAAAGGTGCTGGTACTTTCGATAACTTGATATCATTTCTGCATGTATATTTATATAGTTGTAATTATATTTGTTCTGTCTTCATATTCTTTAACATATTAGCTGAGGTTGCCATTTTTTCTTACCCAGTCATTGAATGTGTCTGATTCCACTGAGTAAAACCAGTGTATATGTCAGACTCGGACATTAACTCATTCACCCCTGAAGACACATTTGAACTCTTCCAATTCAAAGGTTGGAATTGTTCATAATGAAAGTTCAGGGGTGAATGAGTTAATATCATGTTGTGTAATTATAAAACAACAAAATCATAAATGAAAGTTCATGACAGTATAAAGTAAACGTACAGAACACTACTTGCTTTACAAACACATATTGTAATCAGCTACATATATATATACTGGCTCTTTTAAATAAGTCATCAATTCACATTTTTTTTTATTTGAAATTGATTAAGATAGAACTGTTAAAAGGTTTTATGCTACATTACAGTTTACTAGAGATACCAGCTGATGAAGTCTGACATTAAATTATCCTTTAAAACGGTGCTACATATGTGTTGATGTATAAGTAGTCCATGCATGACTTTAGTAGGGATTTTAACCAAATTTGGTTAGATGCATTGTATTGCAAAGGGAAATCTTTCAGCAAATGATACACAATATTGAATTAATAAAAGTTGTGCATCCAATATTGAATTGATAAAAGTTGTGGACCCCCTTCCCCCTAAATATTGCTTGGGACATTGGGCCTTCATGTTGTATAAATGGAAGATATCAGACATTCACAAATGTTGTAGTATTGAGTGACAATTACTAGTTGATTATATATATAGTGTGTTGCTTTGGGTTGTTAGAAGTCAGTGGCTTAGAACTGGATGCCAGATTCATAATCAGTGTTGACTCATAACTGTTGGATCATAACTAATGCATATATATGTATATAATTAGATATCAGTGAATAGTTATGTAAAACAGAAAATATTTTATTTACATTTCCACTGCAAGTTCTTCAATAAGCAATGCTAGAAGAAATTGTGTTCATAGAGCTATGAACGCAATCTGATCAGCGTCGCTTTGAAGCTTTTCCTGAATAGCCTAAATAACCATTAGAAGCAAACATATTGGGTGATGTAAGGTTGTCCCGTGAATCTCATTTGCACTGACGACACACACTTCAATAGCGAAATTGAAAGTGAATATCTTTAAGGTCACTAATAATTAAAAACTTTAAGCATTCGTACTGGCATGAACTTTTGAAAAAAAGCTATGAATCCTTATATGATTGATTCATAAACTATAAACTTAAAAAATAATCGGACAGATTACAAAATGTAATACCACAACTTGAGAGACCATCTTGAATTCATTTTACACAGTTGATGTAAATATGTTTTATTATAACGTGTAGGGTAGGTGTTTTACTGAATTATGTGTGTGTTGTAGATGGTGAAGGGTGTTCTATCATGGAGATAAAAAAGTACAGGAAACCTTTCTGCTAGAGTTGGTGCACTATTGTTGTAACCATGACAACTAAACGACCGTCATTAAAGGAAAGAGCCTTTGAGAAGCTTGGTTTTAGTCCAAGGTAAGTCATTTTATTCTCAACTGCTTAATTAGGTATTATTAGTGAGCATTTGCATTATGTTTCTATGAACAGGAATAAAAAACAACAACAAACCAGGTGTTTTGGTTTGACTACAAGACTTTTCATGCCAGGATACAGCATTTTGATTGGATAAAGGATGATAGCTTTTCATGGCTCTTATCTACTTAGTGCAGCTCCTGTGAGGCCATTAATTAAATCAAGTTTGTGATCAAAAGTGATTGGCAAAAAATGAAATTGAAATACACATACAGGGGCTTATTCTAAACAGTTTCATATTATAAAAGATGTCAAGTTCTATATTTATCTACATTCTTGTATCTTTGATATCTAATATAGATAATGAACAGAGGTAGAAAGTACATGTTTACAGGTATTTTTGTGTATAGGTGCTAATCGACATATACATCCCGTCTATCCCGGGCCCCCAGGTAATTATATAAAGACACACTGTATCACCATTTATTACCTGTATCAATTGTATTCTTTTGAAGACTTCAGATCATTTTTCAGAATTTTGCCATCTAACTTTAATTGAAAAAAGAAAGACTTTTTAAGTTCATTCAGACATGCATATGTAGGATAATTATTTCATACTTGCCAACTCTTTTGTTAAACTATTCCTATTTTCTCAGATCTGATGATGTCAACTGAAAAAACAGCTCAAAAAGTGCCATTTAAAAGTATTATTTTCCCCCTGAGGTGTATATACACACATTTTATTTATGTTTTTAATTCGGAGCACTCATAATCTGTCCCAGGAAAATATTAAAAAACCTGGCAAGTATGTTATTGGTCCTGTATTCAAAATGTATGTCACAAGTTTATGATGATTAATATGATTGAATGAAATATGCTTGATTTCTAAATGCAAAGCATGAATGTTCTGACTGTTACATATTTAGATAAAATAAACACAATAATATTGTTAGCTGTTATGTCAGGTCAAACGTTAACATTTACCAAGGTATATATGCAAAAAAAAATTCTAAAAAAAAATTCAAACTGAGAACTAACTTTCTGAAACTCCATCAGGTAACAACTGAATTTCTTTCAAAAATTTACACTGGCAAGCTTCTGTGATTTGAAATGAAGTAATCAAACCTGGACATTAAACAAGAAATTTAAATATTCATATACAGGTATATTGATAATAAAAAGCATATAAACATGTACATGTATAAATATTTGTAAGTAAAAATTGATATTAAGATATTTTTAAATGGAAATTATTTACCTTTTGCATAGTATTAATATATATATATTGAAAAAATGAAATTTCTTGACACTTATCATATTTGCAATTTTAAAAGTCAGTGGTCAGTGTTTTAAAAAAGGTTGTATTGTATTCATGTGTGTACAATTTCATATGTAAGATTACTAGTCCTTAATGGCCTTTTAAGAATTCTTCCTTTCTGATCTATATTTTCATAGTAAATATTGTACATTTCCTGAAGGCCCACATGCAATCTTTCAGCTCAATATCTGCACGTCAGGCACGTGAAATTGTACACCTCATATTGGTGCATGATTCCCTTGAGAGTTTTGAAACAAATGTCAGACATGCCTGTTATAGAAAGTATCTTAGGTTATTCACTATTGTACAGCACTAGACAGAGATGCTTAGTCTACTCCTGCTAATAGCTGTTACAAGTGCTCAATGGAGTTCCATTTTAAATTACCTTGCAGTTATACATTGTTCTTAATTGTTATACAGTGGCCTGAGTTGATGTACAATATTTAAAGTTGTAATACAATGTTTAAAGTTGTTATACAATGTTTAAGGTTTTAATACAATGTCCAAGGATGTGATACAATGTTCTAAGTAAACCTGTTCTGAGTTCTGATATAGTATTGTGAGTTCTGATACAGTATTCTAAGTTCTGATACAGTACTCTGAGTTCTGATACAGTATTCTAAGTTCTGATTTAGTGTTATAAGTTCTGATACAGTATTGTGAGTTCTGATACAGTATTCTGAGTTCTGATAAAGTATTCTGAGTTCTGATACAGTATTCTAACTTCTGATACAGTGTTCTAAGTTCTGATACAGTATTCTGAGTTCCGATACTTTATTCTGAGTTCTGATACAGTATTCTAAGTTATGATACAGTATTCTGAATTCTAATACAGTATTCTAAGTTCTGATACAGTATTCCGAGTTCTGATACAGTATTCTAAGTTCTGATACAGAATTCTAAGTTCTGATACAGTATTGTGAGTTCTGATACAGTATTCTGAGTTCTGATACAGTATTCTGAGTTCTGATAAAGTATTCTGAGTTCTGATACAGTATTCTAACTTCTGATACAGTGTTCTAAGTTCTGATACAGTATTCTAATTCTGATACAGTATTCTAAGTTCTGATACATTGTTCGAAGTTCTGATACAGTATTCTGAGTTCTGATACAGCATTCTAAGTTCTGATACAGAATTCTAAGTTCTGATACAGTATTGTGAGTTCTGATACATTATTCTAAGTTCTGATACAGTATTCTAAGTTCTGATTTAGTGTTATAAGTTCTGATACAGTATTGTGAGTTCTGATACGGTATTCTAAGTTCTGATACAGTATTCTAAGGTCCGATACAGTATTCTGAGTTCTGATACAATATACCAAGTTCTGATACAGTATTCTAAGTTCTGATACAGAATTCTAAGTTCTGATACAGTATTGTGAGTTCTGATACAGTATTCTGAGTTCTGATACAGTATTCCAAGTTCTGATACAGTATTCTGAGTTCTGATAAAGTATTCTGAGTTCTGATACAGTATTCTAACTTCTGATACAGTGTTCTAAGTTCTGATACAGTATTGTGAGTTCTGATACAGTATTCTAAGTTCTGATTCTGATACAGTATTCTAAGTTCTGATACATTGTTCGAAGTTCTGATACAGTATTCTGAGTTCTGATACAGCATTCTAAGTTCTGATACAGAATTCTAAGTTCTGATACAGTATTCTGAGTTATGATACAGTGTTCTAAGTTCTGATACAGTATTCTAATTCTGATACTGTATTCTAAGTTCTGATACAGTATTCTAAGTTCTATACAGTATTCTGAGTTCTGATACAGTATTCCAAGTTCTGATACAGTATTCTAAGTTCTGATTCTGATACAGTATTCTAAGTTCTGATACATTGTTCGAAGTTCTGATACAGTATTCTGAGTTCTGATAAAGTATTCTGAGTTCTGATACAGTATTCTAAGTTATGATACAGTATTCTGAGTTCTGATACAGTGTTCTAAGTTCTGATACAGTGTTCTAAGTTCTGATATAGTATTCTAAGTTCTGATACAGTATTCTGAGTTCCGATACAGTATTCTGAGTTCTGATACAATATACCAAGTTCTGATACAGTATTCTAAGTTCTGATATAGTGTTATAAGTTCTGATACAGTATTGTGAGTTCTGATACAGTATTCTAAGTTCTGATTTAGTGTTATAAGTTCTGATACAGTATTGTGAGTTCTGATACATTATTCTAAGTTCTGATACAGTATTCTAAGGTCCGATACAGTATTCTGAGTTCTGATACAATATACCAAGTTCTGATACAGTATTCTAAGTTCTGATACATTGTTCGAAGTTCTGATACAGTATTCTGAGTTCTGATAAAGTATTCTGAGTTCTGATACAGTATTCTAAGTGCTGATACATTATTCTGAGTTCTGATACAGTATTCTAAGTTATGATACAGTATTCTGAATTCTAATACAGTATTCTAAGTTCTGATACAGTTCTGATACAGTATTCTAAGTTCTGATACAGAATTCTAAGTTCTGATACAGTATTCTGAGTTCTGATAAAGTATTCTGAGTTCTGATACAGTATTCTAAGTTCAGATTCATTATTCTAAGTTCTGATACATTATTCTAAGTTCTGATACAGTATTCTAAGGTCCGATACAGTATTCTGAGTTCTGATACAATATACCAAGTTCTGATACAGTATTCTAAGTTCTGATATAGTGTTATAAGTTCTGATACAGTATTGTGAGTTCTGATACGGTATTCTAAGTTCTGATACAGTATTCTAAGGTCCGATACAGTATTCTGAGTTCTGATACAATATACCAAGTTCTGATACAGTATTCTAAGTTCTGATACAGCATTCTAAGTTCTGATACAGAATTCTAAGTTCTGATACAGTATTGTGAGTTCTGATACAGTATTCTAAGTTCTGATACAGTACTCTGAGTTCTGATACAGTATTCTAAGTTCAGATTCATTATTCTAAGTTCTGATACATTATTCTAAGTTCTGATACAGTATTCTAAGTTCTGATATAGTGTTATAAGTTCTGATACAGTATTGTGAGTTCTGATACAGTATTCTAAGTTCTGATACAGTATTCTAAGTTCTGATACAGTATTCTAAGTTCTAATACAGTATTCTGAGTTCTGACACAGTGTTCTAAGTTCTGATACAGTATTGTGAGTTCTGATACAATATTCTGAGTTCTGATACAGTATTCTAAGTTCTGATACAGTATTCTAAGTTCTGATACAGTATTCTAAGTTCTGATACAGTATTCTAAGTTCTGATACAGTATTCTAAGTTTTGACACAGTGTTCTCAGTTCTGATACAATATTCTGATACAGTATTTTAAGTTCTGATACAGAATTCTAAGTTCTGATACGGTATTGTGAGTTCTGATACAGTATTCTAAGTTCTGATACAGTATTCTAAGTTCTAATACAGTATTCTAAGTTCTAATACAGTATTCTAAGTTCTGATACAGTATTCTAAGTTCTGATTCATAATTTGAAATAGCTGTTCCAATTTTTCTCAATTTCTGCTGTACTACAATATATTGCTGCAAAAAATAACTAACCCAAAATTGAAAATAAGTTCATTGTCGGCAAATTTGTAAATTGGAGTCAGTTTAAGCGTAGAATCTCATGAATCTGGGCTTAATTATCTGAAACTCATTAAACAAGGCACTTATGTTTACCTGACAGGAGGATGGTTTCTAGTGTGTCCCTTATCAACTTCCATACATCTGACCACACCATTTTAGTTTGTGTGATTGTAATAAAAACAAGTATTGGGAGAAAATTTAAAGCAA
Organism: Mizuhopecten yessoensis; assembly: GCF_002113885.1. Taxonomy (NCBI): domain Eukaryota; kingdom Metazoa; phylum Mollusca; class Bivalvia; order Pectinida; family Pectinidae; genus Mizuhopecten; species Mizuhopecten yessoensis. Next base: position 703,886 of record NW_018407883.1, on the reverse strand, counting down.
ACCTGAATGTGATGGTTCATCCTCCATTTTTCATTTGAAACAATTGTTAGTGTCCAGCTGTTCATCATATCACCTTTACCTTCAAAAATGAAATGTCACAGATGTCTTTGTTCTGAAGTATTTTAATGTAGTATGACTAAGCTGATACTTGGTAATGGACTTGTGTGGTGGTAGAAGTCGACTTGTATGGTCTGTATAAGTGGTATGGCCAGAAGGCATTCATATTTCTATACAAACGGTACGTGGCATTTCAAACAAATCAAAGTTTATCAGGTACTGTACATCTTCATTAAACAAACTGTGATATTATATCTAATATTGTAGACAAAATCTATTGGGTAAAATTGTCTCCAGTGAAAGTTACTACAGGGCTATTCATAGTAACATATTAGGGAACAGCATCAACTAGAGCCATGGACTGTTGATTCTGCATAGAGCTAGTACACAACACCTAGAAACAGACCTCAAATAATTACAAGTAACACAACATGTTCATTTAAACTGTGTTTCATAATTTCGTTAAAAAATGAATACTGTGAAAAAAATCAGAAGTCGCTTGGCTACCGGGAGAAAATATGTGCGCTACAAAATGATGACAAAACTGCATGAATCACAAAGACAGGGGTACACTCAAGATATCAATTCCTGGCCATGGTGAGTTGGAATAATAGTTATTTATAGAACGTTTGATAACACTTTATGTCTGATACAGTAGTTACATTATTATTGACACTTCCTTATATTTAAGAGTTTAACTGAAACAACTAACATCGTTTGATCATAGACTGTACATACAGTAAACCCTCGATATAATGCCCCTCGTTTACATACAGTAAACCCTCGATATAATGCCCCTCGTTTATATACAGTAAACCCTCGATATAATGCCCCCGGTTAATATACAGTAAACCCTCGATATAATGCCCCTCGTTTATATACAGTAAATCCTCAATATAATGCCCCTCGTTTCTTTGCTATCTTGTTTACCAATAACTTGTTTCAAAGTCCCTTTTTCTCGTTTACCTAATAAATCCTTTATAGATTTCCCTCATTTTATCACTTGACCCCTTTATACTGCCAAATGTTCACTGGACAAATGGTGGCAGTATAAGAAGGTTTGACTATACAGGGTGTAATATAACAACTTCATATGTATCGTTTTTTATTATTTTTCAATGTATCGGCCTGTCATATTCCCCATTGTGATGTTATAAGGAAGTAAAATCAAATGTTACAGATCCATGGTAAAGATAAAACTAATAAGTGTTTTCATTGGATTTATCCGGACTGTATATTCACAAAATGTGTAATACTATAGAATCATTTATTTTCGTGGGGTAAAAATTTCATGGTTTTCATATACTAGCCTGTTTCAAGGACATTATATTTCACTGATTTTTGATTTTCCCCTATTTATATCATACCAAACTTATGTTTTCGTGGGGATTTAATTTCATGGGTTTTTGTTATCCACGAAATGAACAAAATTGAATGTCCCACGAAAGTTTATGATTTTACAGTAATACATGTTTGAGATGAGTAGTTAATAATCTTAAAATGATTTCTATTCTGAAGTGGAAACTTGCTGAAGCTTCCGTTACATATACATATATCGATTACGAACACGTGACAATTGCATGCCTCGTACATTATAAGTCGTGCGGTGAAATCAACTTGCAAAGAAACAATAACGATTAAAAACACAAATTACTCCCTTTTTAACAATAATCAAATATTGTATTTAACGAAAATTGTGTGTAAATTGTAAATAAAACAGCCGTTGTCAGTTGTTTACGACAATAACGTTTACTTTGGATCGATTACCGGCACCATGATGTCGGGGGGGGGGGAGGGGTTATGTCCCGATTTTGACACTTTTTCAATGGAGACACAGGGAAGTCAACTTCTAATGCAAGAGAAAAACTATTGCTTAACTGATTAAAATCACACATCTTCCTTTTAAAGTAACATTTTCATTGAAATCGGCATGATTTCCACACATGACATGTGTCATTTAGGTAACCATGAGTATTTGTGAAAGGCATGCTCGTTTTCTTATCAGAATTTGTGTTAGAAAATGTCGGCAGGCCTAATCATTTCAATTATTTGATACACAGTCCTCCAGTGTATTTTAGATAGCGATTAACTGCACCACATGTTATGTTAAGACTAATATGTATGACCAGCAAGAGATGGTCGATCTATTGTTTTCTGCTGACGGGGGTGAAGCGAGGTGTGAAATATTAACCTGGAGTGGACAGGTGATCACCTTCGGCGATGTACAGTTAGCCGAACCTATTGTTTAATTGTCCAGGTGTTTCACAGGGACAACTTACCTGAGTTTTTACCTTATTAAATTCATTAACGACAGAAACAAAAATCATAATAAGCGGGGTCCCACATTTGACCATATCATAATAAACAATTTTGTTTTGCTTAGTTATAGAAGGAAAAAATCTGTACATGGGGAAAATATCATAATAACCGATATCATGATAAGTGGGTTCCACTGTAAAAGTTATTGAGATCAACAATATACACTCCTCTATTCCACGTAGCTGTACAAATGTACAACCCTTAGCTGAACTCTTTTGAGACATTTCTTAATTATTGCCTTGCTACTCTAAACTCATTCACCCCTGAAATTTCATAATGAACTTTTCCAACCTTTGAATTTGAAGAGTTAAATTGTGTCTTGAGGGGTGAATGAGTTAAATTGCTTATATTTTGCAAAATTTTTACGGTAAGTCTTAACAAATCAAATGTCATGGATATCTTTTTATGAATCAGATTACATAATTGTATGCAATGTTATATATATGTGTGCGTTTCGCAAATTCAAAACCTACAAACAAAATGTTTAAGCATGCACCTTGACTTATCATTGTTAATCTTTTAAATAAGTAACTTATAAAACTCGGGCTTTAATGGGAAGAATTTTCAAACCCCAGAATTTTTGCTGAGAAAAAAGACTGTATTGCGTTTGAAAATATTCTTGACTCTAATCAAACAACCGTAAGAGTCAATGATTGTGACCTTAGGTTGTGTATCGATGTTGACTGTTTGTGACTAAGCCAGCAATACAGACATCCTCATAGTGTTTTGTACGACAGACAGGTTCTGTGAACAGCTGTGCTGAAGTCAGTCGTCACACAGTGACAGAAGATAAATGACTATAAGTTCAATCACACAAGCTATCGGCGTGCTTGTAGAGGTGATCAATACTGTACCACTTTGTTATGTGTTTTGTCTAAGTGTTGATGAGGATAATACTTCATACCTATAACCTGTCCCACTTCTAGTGTGATCTCTAAGTGTTGATGAGGATAATACTTCCTACCTATAACCTGTCCCACTTCTAGTGTGATCTCTAAGTGTTGATGAGGATAATACTTCCTACCTATAACCTGTCCCACTTCTAGTGTGATCTCTAAGTGTTGATGAGGATAATACTTCCTACCTATAACCTGTCCCACTTCTAGTGTGATCTCTAAGTGTTGATGAGGATAATACTTCCTACCTATAACCTGTCCCACTTCTAGTGTGATCTCTAAGTGTTGATGAGGATAATACTTCCTACCTATAACCTGTCCCACTTCTAGTGTGATCTCTAAGTGTTGATGAGGATAATACTTCCTACCTATAACCTGTCCCACTTCTAGTGTGATCTCTAAGTGTTGATGAGGATAATACTTCCTACCTATAACCTGTCCCACTTCTAGTGTGATCTCTAAGTGTTGATGAGGATAATACTTCCTACCTATAACCTGTCCCACTTCTAGTGTGATCTCTAAGTGTTGATGAGGATAATACTTCCTACCTATAACCTGTCCCACTTCTAGTGTGATCTCTAAGTGTTGATGAGGATAATACTTCCTACCTATAACCTGTCCCACTTCTAGTGTGATCTCTAAGTGTTGATGAGGATAATACTTCCTACCTATAACCTGTCCCACTTCTAGTGTGATCTCTAAGTGTTGATGAGGATAATACTTCCTACCTATAACCTGTCCCACTTCTAGTGTGATCTCTAAGTGTTGATGAGGATAATACTTCCTACCTATAACCTGTCCCACTTCTAGTGTGATCTCTAAGTGTTGATGAGGATAATACTTCCTACCTATAACCTGTCCCACTTCTAGTGTGATCTCTAAGTGTTGATGAGGATAATACTTCCTACCTATAACCTGTCCCACTTCTAGTGTGATCTCTAAGTGTTGATGAGGATAATACTTCCTACCTATAACCTGTCCCACTTCTAGTGTGATCTCTAAGTGTTGATGAGGATAATACTTCCTACCTATAACCTGTCCCACTTCTAGTGTGATCTCTAAGTGTTGATGAGGATAATACTTCCTACCTATAACCTGTCCCACTTCTAGTGTGATCTCTAAGTGTTGATGAGGATAATACTTCCTACCTATAACCTGTCCCACTTCTAGTGTGATCTCTAAGTGTTGATGAGGATAATACTTCCTACCTATAACCTGTCCCACTTCTAGTGTGATCTCTAAGTGTTGATGAGGATAATACTTCCTACCTATAACCTGTCCCACTTCTAGTGTGATCTCTAAGTGTTGATGAGGATAATACTTCCTACCTATAACCTGTCCCACTTCTAGTGTGATCTCTAAGTGTTGATGAGGATAATACTTCCTACCTATAACCTGTCCCACTTCTAGTGTGATCTCTAAGTGTTGATGAGGATAATACTTCCTACCTATAACCTGTCCCACTTCTAGTGTGATCTCTAAGTGTTGATGAGGATAATACTTCCTACCTATAACCTGTCCCACTTCTAGTGTGATCTCTAAGTGTTGATGAGGATAATACTTCCTACCTATAACCTGTCCCACTTCTAGTGTGATCTCTAAGTGTTGATGAGGATAATACTTCCTACCTATAACCTGTCCCACTTCTAGTGTGATCTCTAAGTGTTGATGAGGATAATACTTCCTACCTATAACCTGTCCCACTTCTAGTGTGATCTCTAAGTGTTGATGAGGATAATACTTCCTACCTATAACCTGTCCCACTTCTAGTGTGATCTCTAAGTGTTGATGAGGATAATACTTCCTACCTATAACCTGTCCCACTTCTAGTGTGATCTCTAAGTGTTGATGAGGATAATACTTCCTACCTATAACCTGTCCCACTTCTAGTGTGATCTCTAAGTGTTGATGAGGATAATACTTCCTACCTATAACCTGTCCCACTTCTAGTGTGATCTCTAAGTGTTGATGAGGATAATACTTCCTACCTATAACCTGTCCCACTTCTAGTGTGATCTCTAAGTGTTGATGAGGATAATACTTCCTACCTATAACCTGTCCCACTTCTAGTGTGATCTCTAAGTGTTGATGAGGATAATACTTCCTACCTATAACCTGTCCCACTTCTAGTGTGATCTCTAAGTGTTGATGAGGATAATACTTCCTACCTATAACCTGTCCCACTTCTAGTGTGATCTCTAAGTGTTGATGAGGATAATACTTCCTACCTATAACCTGTCCCACTTCTAGTGTGATCTCTAAGTGTTGATGAGGATAATACTTCCTACCTATAACCTGTCCCACTTCTAGTGTGATCTCTAAGTGTTGATGATAGAGTTGTCAAATTACATTTTAGTTTGTAATAAAGTGCTGACAAGAAAATATGTTTCTAGTGTACAGTAAGTGCTATAGATATCTACAGGGAAGATTGCTTTATAACAGTGCTGTAGATATTCTCAAATGGTGATAGTTTTATATATTCTCAAATGGTGGTAGTTTTATATCAGTGGTTGGTTGGTGCTGTAGATATTTTCAAATGGTGGTTAGTTTTATATCGGTGGTTGGTTGGCGCTGTAGATATTCTCAAATGGTGATAGTTTTGTATCAGTGGTTGGCTGGTGCTGTAGATATTCTCAAATGGTGATAGTTTTGTATCAGTGGTTGGTTGGTGCTGTAGATATTCTCAAATGGTGATAGTTTTATATCAGTGGCTGTTGGTGCTGTAGATATTCTCAAATGGTGATAATTTTATATCAGTGGCTGGTTGGTGCTGTAGATATTCTCAAATGGTGATAGTTTTATATCAGTGGTTGGTTGGTGCTGTAGATATTCTCAAATGGTGATAGTTTTATATTAGTGGTTGGTTGGTGCTGTAGATATTCTCAAGTGGTGGTAGTTTTATATCAGTGGTAGTTTTAAATTGAAGCTCATTTTTATTTTTTTATTTGTACAAATAAAATCTCAGGTTGTAGGTCTTATTGGGAAGGTAAAACATTAAAAAATTAAATGTTAAAAAGATTGGTCATCTTGTTTAATTTCTTGTGTATGACATGAACTTCTTCTTATCTGTTGCCCAACATCTGTATCACATGTATTAAAACCACTTGTACAAGTTTAAATCGATAAAAAGTATGGTCGCTAATCCTGTAATGTCCATGTGTAAAATTGAAGTCCAAATAGCTGTTGACAGTTTAAGGAGCCTCGTACCACTGCCAGAAACTGTCACAACTGCATTTTTTCTGGAATGACAAACATTGAAAAATTATTTCTGAAAAAAAAACCGTAACTGGAGGGACTTTCATGAAAAATAATAATGATGACATAAACACAATATAATCAACAAAAGTGTTCTGAATGTAAAATCTTCAACACGCTAGACTGGGATTTGAACCCCATTGAGTTCACTTTGTGATCTATCTCTGTTACCAATCGAGCCACATAGTCAACAGTAATTATAGCAATATATAGGTATGGCATAATGCTGTATTATATACCGGCAACCTTTCGCTGCGGGAAGTTTTCACCCTTAACCAGTAAAATATTTATTCATTTCACCATCTACTTTTAGAGTTATTATTTATATATAATACTATTTGTTATATATATACTCACTATGAACATGATAAACTGGCCCTCACATTGCAGAGGGCAGAAAAGTGGCTGGTTAAACTAGGGCAAACATTTCTCAGTATACAGTATAAGGAAGAGTAAAATAGTGGTTTATGAAAACTTAACGTGAACTGAAATGTGACATAATTTCCAGCTTGATATTAAGTGGAATTCACTGAGGCAACACCTATCAATGAGGTGTATGTGTTAGAGTGGAGAGTGGAACAGTGCGTGCTGTTGCTGAAGACTGAGTATAGGTACATTGTACATGTATTGACTGTTACTTGTCTGTGAATCCAGTGTTGATTTAGCTGAGGTTTAAGTAAACACACAGATCTATCGGGATGATTCTTTTGACCTACACCTTTATTATCACTCGGCCTATCAACCTGAAGATACATACATAGCTCACTACTGATTCAGTTGCTTTTGGGTAATGGGTTAAAGGTATGTGATGCAAGTAACCGTTATCTGGTTTGTTGGTGTCGCGGGATCATGACACCCTATAGGATTATAAGTCAATCGTCTGTGACCTGCTGCAATAACCTAGCAATTTGCATAGAATGTGAATTCCTGTCGTATATGATTCAAATGTGAAACTTCACAGCGATAACAATCAAACTGTATGAGTCAGTATCATCAGATGTATTACTAGACTTGTGTATGTCCCTAATGGAAGGTAAATGTTTTACTAGCATATACAGTATACATGTCGAAAATTAAAATTAATGTAGAAATGTTTGAATAGACTTGTACTTGTCCCTATATGTATAAATATTTCACTAGACTTGTTCTTGTCGAAAATTAAATGTATAAATATTTCACTAGACTTGTAGATGTCGCTAAAATATAAATGATTTACTAGATTTGTATATGTCCCTAGAATGTATAAGGTATAAGTATTTCAATAGACTTGTTCTTGTCGAAAATTAAATGTATAAATATTTCACTAGACTTGTAGATGTCGCTAAAATATAAATGATTTACTAGATTTTTATATGTCCCTAGAATGTATAAGGTATAAATATTTCAGTAGACTTGTTCTTGTCGAAAATTATATGTACAAATGTTTAAATAGACTATTTCAATAGACTTGTATGTCCCTAATGTATAAATATTTCAATAGACTTGTACATGTTCCTAATGTATAAATATTTCAATAGACTTGTACTTGTTCCTAATGTATAAATATTTCAATAGACTTGTACATGTTCTGATTGATCACTAGACTTGTACAAGTCCCTGTTATATAGGATATATCACAAGACTTGGAGGCACGGTAATCTAGTGGTAGGATGCCGGGCTCGTGACCGAAGGATTGCTAGGTTCAAGTCACAGCACAGCACAGCACAGTACTGTGTTTTATCTTTGAGCAAGATACTTTACTCCGCCTGTTCCAGTCTACTCAGCTGTAAATGAGTACGTGATTGGGCTGTGCTAGCTAGAATTGTTGAATGCTAGCTGTGAGTGGCGAATTGGCACAGCACTGGCTCTATGCTCCCCAGGGAGTTGAGGAAGCTATTGGCTGGTTGCAAAGGCCCTTATAACCACGGATACTAATTTGTGAACCTATTTTGAGACGACCTACGAACTAGGTTGTGATAAAGCGGTGTATGAGAACCTGGAATTATTATTATTATTTTTAGACTTGTACATGTATGTGATCAATTTCTTCATTGGGTAGATTGCTTTAGCTTTCATTCCACCTAAGCTTCTTCGGGTGACATACTGTAATTCAATTAGCTCATACACACTTAACCCAAAACTTGTATAAGAATATGCACATGCAAGTGATTTTTTTTATGCAGTTTTAAAACATGACTTGTTCCAACAAGCCAGTCATCAACATGATTTATGATGCCATCCAAACTGTGACCTTGACTGCACTACTAAAACATAAGAATTATTCTAAATTTAATAATATCATGTTCTCCTTCTGACAATAGGTACATTTCACTGCAGTGTATAAAATACATGAAAAACTGAATTAATATTAACTGTATAGACCAATTGAGAGTTTAACATGCACTCTTCATTGAAACCTGAATTATAGTTTTAATGTTGCCTACAGCTATTTACATTTGTTTACAAACTTGGGCAGCTTGAAATAAGGTATAAGTGCAATTGGCCTCAGGATCAGCGATTATATTGCAATTATTATATATGATGAAACAAGTTGTATTTTTTACGGATTTCGGTTTAATAGCACCTGTAAACATTGAAAATCTTAGATTTTAACTCCAGAAATCAGTTTTATTGAAGGTACATTTTTCATTTGAAAGTAGGAGAACATTTCACATATGTGATGTTTAATATATTCTGTAGACCTGATCAATTTACAGTTTTGTACAACCACACTTCATAGAATATTGTCCGAATCCTGGTCTAGCCTCACTGACTAAAAGTTGCGTGTGTGGAAAGGGATTATAGCGAAATTGTTTTTTTTCTTCAAAATTCAGAAAAAGTTAATAGTGGACAATAAGGCCTCTTCTGAGTGACCAAGATCAGTTTGAATCCATGTAAGCTACAGAATGTATTGTTTCTTCACTGGGATCGAGATATAGCATGCATGATCATGACATGTACATGTGTATGTATCAGTATACAGTCATTGAAGCAGACACATGTACATATTGTACATCAGAGATCGGGACTGAACGCTCACCTACTTTTACCTGGTTGTGGCCTCAGGTAAGTGATCAGTATTGTGTTTATATGGACATGGTTGATCATGTGTGCAGTTGTGTAGATCCCCAGGTATACCAGCATATGATAGCAGATCAATGCTGCATGTTATATGTACCTATAGCGAGCACAGTGTTGATGTAACCAACCTCAAAGTAACATTGTAGATTTGAGTCAAGTGTAGAGGATCTTAAATGATCCTGTACTGGTAATGAACTTAACTTAACTTAATTAACAAATCCCGTTGTGAAACTTCAATAGGTTAATTGGGCATAATATTAATGGTGCATACCGGGATATGGGTAATAATCCTACATTTTGGCAACAGTTACTGTTTACAGTAATATTCTATTTAATATTCTATTTTAATACTGAATGTGGGGATAAGGTAAAATAAAAATACACAAAGTTCCTTTACACACTAAAAATGGACGTCTACCTTTTAACCGACCAAATAAATAAAAGAGTGATATTAAATATTTAATTATCTAAAATGAAGATATTAACGTTATCAACTTAGGTGTAACAAAATCACATTGTTTTTTCAATTTCAAAGTATTTTATTGACAATACATATATAATACAAACATATAAGTTAACATTAAAAGAAGATATTAGAACAGTATTGACAAAAGAATAAGACAACAGGCTTTGCCTATATCAGTCTTCTTCTAAAAAAACTATATATAGTGAAAACAATGTGATTTTGTTACACCTAAGTAGATAACGTTAATATCTTCATTTTAGATAATTAAATATTTAATATCATTCTTAGTGACCATCAAAGAAATTAAACTCTGAGGATAATAGAAATATTTTGTTAAAATAAAGGGTAAGATATAACATATACACTGTATGGTTGTAGTATGAAGCAAAGTTCTCATGTTGGTATCTGAAACCATTATCCCCTCGCAATGAAAGCTCGAGGGGATATAGGATTCTGCCCTTATGTACGTATGTACGTATGTTACACTCTTTGTCATCACTCTACCAACTTTATTCCTGAAAGGAATTTCATGAAACATCATACAAGTGTTTGTTATGGCAATGCCTTGAACAAGTTCGTATTTCGGGTTTCTACGTTGAAGGTCAAGGTCACTTACAATATTTAGGAAAAACAGTGTCATCACTCAAGCAACTTCATTACTGAACGGAATTTCATGAAACCTCATACAAGTGTTTGGTATGGCATTTGCTTTGAGCAAGTTCGTGTTTCCAGTTTCTATGTTCAAGGTCAAGGTCACTGTTACTATTTTTAGAGAAACTTTGTCATCGCTCTGCCAGCTTCATTGATCGATCCTCAATGGAATTTCATGAAACTTGATACCAGTGTTTAGTATGACAATATCTTTAACAAGTTCATGTTTCAGGTTTACTGCATTAAAGGTCAAGGTCACTTTTACCATTTTTACCCTCATCGCTCTATCAAGTTCATTTTTCAATGGAATTTCATGAAAGTTACAAGTGTTTGGTATGGCAATTATGCCTTGAACAATTTCTCCTATCAGGTTTCTACAAGGTCACTATTACTCTTTTTAGAAAAAAAACCTGTCATCACTCTGCGAGGGGATTTGTATCACTTTTGAGGCCTTGTTACACTTAAGACCACAACTCTAATTCTTAAGTGTTACGTACATTTTTTAGGTCACCTGAGCTTTGCTCAAGTGAACTTTTCTAATCACTCTCCGTCCAGCGGCGTCCGTCGTGCGTCTTTACATTTTCAACTTCTTCTGAAGAACCAGTGGATGGATTTTTCCAAACTTGGTCAGAATCATCCTTGGTAGATGAGGCTACAAAATTGTAAAATTGGAATTTCTACCCCAAACCTTGGGGCCAGGACGGGGCCCCAAAGGGAAAATTAACCAATATTTCAAAAAGATCATCAGGGGCTTTACTTAAATTGTAAATTTCAGGACCCCCCAGGTATCCATTCTCCCTTGGGGAAGGGGTAAAGTTTACTTAAAGCGCCTTTGAGTAATTTTACAAATTATATAGGGCGCTATATAAATGCTGTATATTATTATTATTATTACTATTGTTTATATAGGGAAATAACACTTTTGGGTATATTTTGACAACTTTTTGTAGGAAATTATTATTACTTGGTGAGAATTATCCTTGGGGGAAGATGGTTTCAAATTGTAAAATTGTGACTCCTACCCCAACCAATGGGGCCAGGGCGGGGCCCCAAAGGGAAAATTAACCAATATTTCAAAAATCTTCTCCTGCAGACTCCGAGGTACTACTGTCATTTCCTCTGCATGGAAAGAAAGATCATCAGGGGCTTTACTTAAGTTGTAAATTTTAGGACCCCCGAGCTATCCGTTCTCCCTTGGGGAGGGGGTAAAGTTTACTATAGTTTATATAGGGAAATAACACTTTTGGGTATATTTTGACAAATTTTTGTAGGAAATTATTTTTACTTGGTGAGAATTATCCTTGGAGGAAAATGGTTTTAAAATGTAAAATTGAGATTCCAACCCCAACCCTTGGGGCCAGGGCGGGGCAATAAAATAAAGCTACCATTACCTATGATATAACTCAGGTGACCGCTATAAGGCCCTTGGGCCTCTTGTATTTGTTTGTTACATTGTTTTACATACTTGATTAAAGCTTACCATACCTTTTTACTGATGTTAATGAACTTGAAGAAGGGGGATGGGCTTATTACTGGGCACCTATCCTATTCACGGAAAGAAAGGAAAAGTATAGGGGATGGGCTTATTACCGGTCACCAACCCTATGTACGGAAAGTAAGGAAAATTAGGGGATGGGCTAATTACCGGTCACCCAACCTATGTACAGAAAGGAAGGAAAAGTGGGGGAATTGGGCTTATTAGCGGTCACCCAACCGATGTATGGAAAGTAAGGAACGGTGGGGGATGGGCTTATTACCAAGCATGCATGGTCTTATCACCAGTAAATACGGTAGTGTACTCTTAGCTGCATCATAATCAGTAACCAATGCATGCATGTGTTATACAGAATGCTTAAATATAAATTAATATCAACTGTAGGTTTTTAAACTGACAGACTGTATATAGATAGTGTACACACATTTCCATTGATTTACTAGCCATATAAAGGCAGCTATCAGTTGTGATTCACCTGGATTGTGATGTTGTCAGTAAGATGGTGGAGATAACAGGCTGTTTATACAATACAAGCTCACACGTTATGTCACCTTTGTTGTTGATATGGAAGTGATGTTCTGTTTTTCTGATTTTCTGATTTTGACATCGCTATGAATTGCTTTCGTGTGTTTGCTTCTGTCGGAATATATAGTGTACCAGGCACTTAATTACAAGCTCTTGGATAACTCAGATATTGATTTCCTTTTTAAACAGGAATAGCATAAAATCTAAAGGATTCCAAATTTTACTTGGGAATTACATACAACCTAAAGATGTTCCGAGTATACATATGAATCAGGCACCTTTGAGGTTCCCGAAGGGGTAATGTTATATTACAAATTGCTTTTGATTGATTTAGATAATTTATGTCTGACCATCGACTACTACTGTTAATATTCGCTTATAGTGCACACTTTTTTTAAGGAAAAATGAAGTGTCAAGAAAGGGGTGTACACGATACTCAAGAAAAAATCCAAAACCTGAGTCCTTGGCTGCGAACATTTATCGTAAATTTTTCGGAAATGTTTTAAAAATTGCTTGCAGCAATGAACTGCTGAATTTCGTTGAATAACCCCTGATTGCATTGCCAATTTAACTATTACTAAAAGTTGCAAGTTTGAATCATATTATTACGTTAGAATCGGATAAATAAACTTGAGTAAAGTAGGTCCAACTTTTCAGGATGTTGTGAATTGATAATACCACTTATGGGCAAACATAATGAAGAATTGCATCGTAATTAGCACTCTGGGGTTAAAATGGCGTTCTTGGGTAAAATCTTGATGAACTATTCAATCTTGACAGTTAAGGAATTTGTCAAAACGACATGTTGAAAGTGCATCCATTCGAATTGAACCGATAATGATAAAAGTTATAGTTTGATTTTTTTCATTAACGGGCTCAAAACAGCCACAAACATTCCCATATTTTTTTTTCGATGGAGAATTGCTGAAATCACAATTGTTTGGTATTCTTCATGTCTCGCAAATTCGGCTATTGGCGGTCCTCGTCGGACCTGTTTGAGTGACTGCCTTTAATTTAAGCGTACACACTCTGCCAATATCGATTTCCGATTCAGTCGGATTTGCAGACAATCAGGAAAATTACTTGGAAAAGTGTATTTTATAACAAAAATAGTAAAAGATTTATCCATATATAAGATTGAATCTTTTCTGAAACTTATTTTTGTGAAAACACCGTTGTTATATTCCAATTACCTGTTCTGCCCACGCAGGTGACTGTGTCAGCAGATCTCCCCATACATGAGGTGTCAGTCAACGCTAATGTTATATTTGCCACATGCTTATTAATTCCATGTGTTGGCATGGCTACCTGCAGAACAGCGTGTATGTATTTACACCTGGTTATTGTTAAACCATTTTGATTGACAGGTGGAAACATATCAGTTGTAGCTTGGTCAATGATTTATCTGAAAAGGATCATACAGGAGATGGACTTTCATGTCATTTTGACATATTGCTGGGTTTCTATCAAGAATTTACTGCATTCCTCCCAAAATTTGTATTTCTGTTTTTCTTGCTGGTATGATGTTAGCCTTTCCGTTGTCTCTTGAATACTGAATTATTTAGAAGAAAATTATCTCTAATAATTTCGATCACTTGGATGTTTGATTCTAGGCTAAGTCAAAGTTGCAGCTGGGAAATTCTTCGTTTAAACTCACCAGGTAGCCAGTCTAGTATGAAGTAAGTGGAGACTGCCTTATAATTACATTGTACAAATATATTTCCTTCCTACAGTTTTCACTATTTGTATTATATATATATATAATTGAGAAGACAATATTCAACTTGTGACCGGTGCCTCAGAAAGCCACCACCTCACAATCTAATGTCATCAAATTACCTAGCTGATAAATATATCCTTAGCTGTTTAGTGATAATGATCAGAGACAAATTTAGTTGTTATTCTTAGACATGTACTTGCTGCTTTAAGACTAGACCAATTAAGTCATATACTATCCCAGTGCTGTCACCTTGTTTTAATATAGGTGGTTGAGCAGGTAGCATGTTCACATGCAATGATATACCTACGGTATACGTATTCTGAAAAAAGAGCTGGTTCAAAGTTGATGAATAACAAACAGGCTACATTTTCTAGCAACTGGCTTGTAATGAGAACACTGCCTATGGGAACCATGTATCCTTAAACATGTTTATTTTTTATACATAACAAGCATCTATGATCTTGGTGTACAATTGTACATAATACAATGCAAGGGGAAATGAGATCCACTAGTGGATGTTCAGTTAAAACAGCCCTCGAATCGCGCAACTATTAAAGAACTATTAGCGCTCTTTCTCACCTGCTGTAACACACCAGTTTTGGTTACTTCAGCATAACCATACAGATACAGAGTTCGGGGTGTTCCCTGAACGCATACATATTCAGAACAATAAGTAGAAACATCAAAGGGATGGTAATTATAGTTTGTATCATATACATGTACTATATTTACCTGATGTATTTTACCTGTAGATCTACCTGTGATTTTACAGGTAAAAAGTTATCATTTCTATATAACTTGCATAGGGTTCCACAGAATAATATCATCATCATCATAATCAGTGTGAAAGAAAGTTGCCCTACAGGTAAATTAAAAATGTACGCATCCAGGGAATCAGCCTACCCCTGTTGATTGATTCCTAAATGGAATTCATTAGTCCGGCCATAAGTATACTCGAAATTCAAAAGAAGAGATAACCAGACGACATCAAATGGGAAGTCTAGACAAATGACGGCTCAGCTAGTGGGCCCAAACATGTAGACTCGGTTAAATTTGCTGAGACCCCCCATTTGATGTTGTTAGGTCATTTCATCTTTTAAGTTGTACATAATGTACAATTAAAAATATTTAATGCTTTAATTTTTTGAAGTCAATCTTTCATGATTTGGTTCTTTGAACAAATTTCAGGCTTCAGTGGAGCACTGTTGATATCATAGAGTTCTCTCTGTAAAATTGTTACCTGTATCTTTTCACATCTTGCATAAAGTGAAAATCAAACCTTAAGTATTTTAATATAAACTAGAGCTTAACTTAAATATTGTAGAAGATCATTACAGTGAATAAAGGCAGGATTTAGGTGAGTTTATGTTTATCATAACTTTAACATAACTTTAACACAGAGAATTCTGAGTTCTTTGTCATATGCAGTGCTGAAAAAGTGAGCTATAGACTAGTTCGATCGCCGGCGACCAGGTATAGCTCATATTGGTAGAGCCTAGCTCTGTCTAGAGTTTGGAGGGTCCCGGGTTCAAACCCCGGTCTGGCCGTGAATTTTTCCTATTCTGTTACCGTAGTGTCAGTGGTGCCTGTGACCAACCCTTGTTTCAAGCATTTGGTGTATGCTTGGCAAGGGGATACCCAAACCTGGGTAAAAAGTTGTGTCTTTGGGACAAATACCTAGAAAAAGAAGGATGGAATGTAGCAGAACTGGACTTAAGGTCGATAGTTGGCGACTGGCTGAAGCTTAATTGATAGAACACCTGTCTAGATCACCTTAAAATTTCCTTTAAAAGGCCTGTAATCAAGTATTGTCTTTGTTTGAATAAAGAAGACAATTGACATAAACTCCCGCACATCTATGACCAGGTATTAAACAAAGCGTAGTCAAATCAAATTGTTGATATGATTCGTCATTTTGTACATGCACAACAACTACCAAGTGTATATACCCTTGTAAGGTATTCGACTCAACATGGATCTTATATTGCCAAGCGGTACATACTTTTTCGCTTTGTGTGCATATAATTTACTAGTCATTTGTATGAAGGTGGCAGGGTACGTATCATAGTAGTCATCAAATTGTCATGCATAAACACTTACTGGTTGTGCTACATAACCTTTTCTACTATTCAAATGTACTTGCAGACCACAAGGTATAATATAAATGGTTAACAATGTACACTCCAAGGAAAACACTTAAACAGCAGCAATGATGCAGTGCCATGTGTGCAAGATACTTCCCATGTGTATATTTTCCACAGGAAAAAAGAAAAGATAAAATCTTTCCATATATTTCCACGGGAATTCATGGAAATCTGTGGATTTAAAAAATCTACTGATTTTTTCCACATGTATTCTTCCACATCTGTGGAAATCTGTGGATATTTTCCGCAGAAAACCGTGGAATTCTGCGGAAAGTTGGGACTGAAAAAATTCTTCCCAGCTGTTCTTCAGCATTTTGAGGACTTATGCATTTATTTTTTTGCTTTGGATAACAAGTCCTAGCTACATGATTTTTAGGTCACCTGAGCTTTAGCTCAGGTGACCTATTGCTATCCGTTTTCGTCCGTCGTCGTCCGTCGTCCGTCGTCCGTCGTCCGTTAACATTTTACATTTCAAACTTAAAGTCAAGTTCTGCTGGGCCGATTGAACTGAAAGTTGGTAGGAATGATCGCCTCATGGTCCTGACAAAGTGTTGTTATTTTTCGGGTCGATCAGAAATCCAATATGGCCGCCACGGCCGCCATTTTGAAAACCTATTTCAAACTTAAAGTCAAGTTCTGCTGGACCGATTGAACTGAAAGTTGGTAGGAATGATCGCCTCATGGTCCTGACAAAGTGTTGTTATTTTTCGGGTCGATCAGAAATCCAATATGGCCGCCACGGCCGCCATTTTGAAAACCTATTTCAAACTTAAAGTCAAGTTCTGCTGGACCGATTGAACTGAAAGTTGGTAGGAATGATCGCCTCATGGTCCTGACAAAGTGTTGTTATTTTTCGGGTCGATCAGAAATCCAATATGGCCGCCACGGCCGCCATTTTGAAAACCTATTTCAAACTTAAAGTCAAGTTCTGCTGGACCGATTGAACTTAAAGTTTGTAGGAATGATCGACTCATGGTCCTGACAAAGTGTTGTTATTTTTCAGGTCAATCATAAATCCAATATGGCCGCCACGGCCACCATTTTGAAAACATATTTCAAACTTAAAGTCAAGTTCTGCTAGGCCGATTGAACTGAAACTTTGTAGGAATGATCGACTCATGGTCCTGACAAAGTGTTGTTATTTTTCGGGTCGATCAGATATCAAATTTGGCCACCACGGCTGCCATTTTGAAAAACTATTTCTAACTTAAAGTTAAGTTCTACTTGGCTGATTGAACTGAAACTTTGTAGGAATGATCGAACATGGTCCTGTTGTTATTTTTCGGGTCAATCAGAAATACAATTTGGCTGCCATGGCCGCTATTTTGCTACTAAGTTCTAATATGCCGATCGTACTTAAAATTGGTCTAGGAATGATCAGCTCATGGTCCTGACAAAGTTAAGTTAACATTAAACTATTTTTTACTCAAATTGGTACATATTTCAACAACAAAAATAAATAATGTAGACTCAGGTGACCGTTTAGGCCCATGGGCCTCTTGTTCTTTTAAAAATCTCTAACTTTGGTGTTTCAAGTCAGTACACAATGTCTGATGAGGAGGCGGAAACAGCTGCTGTGTGTAATAAAGTCTCTTCTGAACATCAATACAACTTATCACATTAAGAACTTGCAATATCACTGAGAGATATTGATTTAATACTTATACAGAAATCAATATGTTGGTTCAAAAATGTCTTGTCTCATATTGTTCATCTATAGGGGTTGGAGTCCGGAGGGTAGGGATGAAAACCTACCTACTGAACATTATATATATAAACCATACCAGAAGAAAGAATAAAAATACGAATCAGTCAATTGTCAGATGATATTACAGTATTAATTTCAATATGAACCTTAATGAACACTGAGACAATAAAAGAGGCGTTTCAGCAGTTTAAAGAAGTAGACAACATTTTACCTGAAATTTTACAAAAATCTGTATTTTTTCCAGAAAACTTTGATTCTAAGAAATTACTAAATAAGAAAGAAAAGAAAAACCTAATCTCTTTATCAGATCACTTTATCATTAAAACATGTGAAATGTGGGAGATGTCCTGCCAATTCTATAATCAGCTGGAGTCCATGTTCTTGATAAATCTTAATAGCATCTATATAGCTACATCATTGTGAAGCTGATTTGAATCAATTAAAGCAAGATTTAAGAGAGAAAAAAAGGAATTCTGTGTGGTTGCAAAACATTCTCCGAAATTGAACAGGTATATGAAAACACAGTTGTTAAGACATGTGAGAGTTATGATAAATATTACCAAATATTTCTATATTATTATCTATTTGGTCATGATCACCTGCTTCTTTGATTGGATTTCATTTTTTTGTGCTGATCTATTTATAGACTTAGATGGCCAGTGTTGCGGACGTCTACTGAAGTTTTCTGTGTTTATTCTCTGTTTTGTTCACGACAAATACGGTTATTTAAGACCCAGAACAGCAAACACCTAATTGAGACACAGTGCCTGGAGCAGCCATCTCTGGTAATGACAGGTTCGGTTTGTGTGGCTTTATAATGTTAAAGGGTAACAAGCTACGTGTATTACATGTATAATGAGGTTCTCGCGTAGCCTCATGATACAGCGGCAAAAAGATAAAACCATTCACCCCTAAAGTCCAATTGAACCTTACCAAATCAAAGACTGGGCAAGTCCAGTTTTAATATGTAGGGGCGAAAAAGGTTAACTAGCTCCAGTCTGTTGTTAGGTCATAATTTAAAAATTTAAAACGTGATGTTCTGTTAGGTTTGGGACTCCTGACTTAGGGGCCAACTTTTGTCAGATCTTTAATTAGGGTCTTGAAATAATTGAATACATTTTGTTTATCCTGGGGCAGCTCTCAGAAAAACTGTTGTTTGTCTGTATGCAGACTTTGAAGCATACTGTAGTATGTGAAATACAGATCGGAATAAGAGCAGGAAAATGATACATTATTTAGGAAATTACATAGAGTGTCTGAACGTTCTGTAATGGTTTTAGCATCAGCGATTAGGTATCCCACTGAGCCTCAGAGACTTGTACATGAAATGATATACTGTTAATGTGCTTCAGCGTATCTGTGTCAGTCAGTATGACATCATACAAAGTGGGTTATTCCGTCTTTTTGCATTGCAGAGTTATCTGCTCTTGTGAGCAAGTATTGATTGTTACGTCATTTGTTTGTGAAAGTAACGTCCTCCATTTTTAAGAAAACGGCGTAATTTTCTCACACAAACCAATGACGTAACAGTCAATACCTGCTCACAAGAGAAGATAACTCTGCAATACGCAAAGACGGAATAGCACATTGGCCATTCATGAAGATGGCCAGGATTTGATTCCCCCATTGCTGCACAAACATAAAAAGTGTTTTGGATCACCTGTCCGACCACGTGAGTTTTCTCCGAGTATTGATTCGGTTTTCTCCCACATTAACACTCTTTGGGCATTTGCACAGGCTTACATCGAACAGTGTTTTAAAAAGTTGTTTCATAATAATGTTGTAAGGTGAACTTTGTTTATGTTTTAGTAACTGATACATGTGTATAAAACAATATTTCAATAAAAAAGATGGTCAGCTTCAGGCGCCCCATTGTTGTTCTGCTTTAAAGTCACATGGAAGTCAGATGTGGGGGAACCTCCACTTTTTTCTAGAGAGTCTACGAGTAAGGGAATTAATTATAATGACCAGTTAGAGTGCACAAGGGCAACATGTTGTTGTATTTCTCTGTCATGATTACCTATTATATTCCAATCAGACATACTGTCATATCAATGAGATATAATGAAACATTTTGTCCTCAAGGCTGTTCAACACTACAGAAACAAAATATTCCTCGTTCGGTTGCTCTTTGTTATATTATTTGTTTTGTATCCATAAAAATTCTGCCGCGGTAGCCAATTGGTTATGACGTATGACTCTCCGATCACTAGCCCTCAACGTCTTGGTTGTAGAGTTGAGGCCTCTGGTATGTCATGCAGTTTCTAACTGGTGCTTGCCACAGGTCGGTGAATTTTTTACAGACACTCCAGTTTTTCTTCATCACCAAAACCTGGCTTATCCTGAAATGACCATAGCTGTTATTAGACACAAAACCCCCCACAAAAGTTCAATTACCTGGTAAGTGAAACACAAACAAACCAAAACACAAAAGTTCTATAGTGAATTGGTTTTATGTGAAATCATAAAGTTAATAAATACTTTTGTATACAAGTTTATGGAATTACAATTTCACCAAAATCCAATCAGATCTCTGTTTGAAGACATGATCAATATATCAATATAATCACGTTGTAATAAATGCATTCTTTTCAGTCGATGTTGATCACATTCAGTCCAGTTCCAATCTTGGCATTTTCATCTCTGCTGCCAAGATGTACATTTATATATGTTAGACAGCTTGATAGGTTTCCATTATGAGTATATATGTAACATTGAGGTTGTAAGATAGTCTGATACAAATTTTTAGATTAGGAAAGCTCTGCTAAGAAACAGCAAGATTCACCCCACTGATAAAAGTATAAAAAATCAATATGTAGATGCAACTGATAATAAAGAAGGCAGAGGGAGAGTGTGAGGTCTGTATATCTCCGCTTACAATGTTATACATAGACGGCCCATTCCTCATCGCTCCTCCATCAAGTGCAAGCTCATGGGCTATCACAGTACAATTGATCAGACTCAATTGCCAAAAATACCTCTCGATGCAATGAAAGCAGCAATGCCGGGGCCACATGGAGATTGGTCAGATTCCTGTAAACCAATTAAGATGTCTTCTGTGCATTCAGGCCGGACATTGGGATCAATATGTTAGTAGAATACTTCCGGAACGGTACACCCCTGAAGACGGACAACATGTTTATTTCATGTTAACAGGAATCACATACGAAGCCCCGGACATGTTTATTGCATGAGGACATAGGACGCGCTATAATCACATTGATGATGACCTAATGAATGGAATTATGGCCTTGTAGTGAACACAAATTTTTGCCTTAGGCAAGTCAAATCCTTAACTTTCGCCTTCTAGGAAATTCAAGGCCTAATACTTTGTGGCAATTAGGCAACTTTAAGCCTTATTTTTTGCATTTTAGGCAACTCAAAGCCTTCATTGTTTGGCAATAAGGCAACACAAAGCCTTAATTTTTGCCTTTTAGTGAATTAAAAAACCGTACTAATTGCCAATCAAATCAATTAAGTCTTAACTATTGTTCTGTAGCCAATTAGAAGCCTTAATTGTCTTGTTAAAAGTAAAATCAAAGCCGCAATCTTGCTGATTTTTTTGCTTTATGGTCAACTCACAGCTTCAGTTATTGTCCTGTAGTCAATTACTCAATTGTATCGATAGTCTTGTGGTTAATCCTGAGCTCCAGTTGGTGCCTTGTAGTCCATGCAAAGCCACATCTGCAAGATCAAAGCCTCATTAATTGTCCTGCTATCAGCACTAATTCTCCATTATTGTCTTGAAGTCCGGCTCTTGAAGCTGTGCAAAACAAACTCTTAGCATTGAAGTTGCTGCAAAAGCAGTAAGATCCATGCAGAAGTAAGAGCCATGCATATACAAGCAGCTGAAGGTAATTGACACAAAACCCCCCCAAAAGAAATTGCCTGATTTGAATCTATCATATCCTCTTGATCATTGCATGTTATCACAAATGTCAGGGTTAGCTCATTATTGGTCACAATTGGTCCAGGTTGGATTGCTGTAATTGCTTTATCTAAATCCGTTGTGGGTACATATTGCGTCATCCTCGATATCCAGGGGTTACGCTCACTTTCACTCTCTGCACCCCTGGAATATGTCATGGCAAAAGTGATGGCACGAAAATAGCTGTTTAATTGGTGTCGGTAAACCAAACTGACCAATCGCTAGGCTGATACCTATCCTTTGAAGATTACAAAGGAGAGACGCCCAACTTCAAAGCCTGTCATTTTTTACCTTACATGATCGACCGCGAGATTCTTTTGATCTACATCAAAGGATCAAACTAGTCTTCTTGTCTCTTCAACAAGGTGGCGCACACCGAGCCTTAATTTTTGCCATGACATATTCCAGGGGTGTAGAGAGCGAAATTGAGCGTAACCCCTGGATATCGAGGATGCTATTGCCTTTAATTACTTAACATTTCTTTAATTGGCCAGCACGTGAAACCTGCGTTATGCATTGCTTTGAAGCCTGCACAGTCAACCCAGCCACCAAGTCTGACCGAGATACAGGAGCTCCTTCTGCTCTGATTTATACTGTTTCTCTTTTAACTCATTCACCCCTAAAATTTCATTATGAACTATTCCAACCTCTGAATTGGAAGAATTCAAATGTGTCTTCAGTGGTGAATGAGTTAAATCTCCTAGAAGTCGTGTTAACGTGATTACAGGAGATGCCTGGTTTACTGCCTGTAGTTAATTGTTTCCAGTATTAGGATGGCGATTTATATGGATGAGGAATGTGGTTTTTGTTTTCTGTTTAGCACCAACCTTAACTGTTACAGGGTTTGTATTATAGAGCCATTATCTGAGCTCCAGGATTGTTTGATTGAACATTCTCATATTCTTCAAGAGATTAGACAAAGTAATTATATGGAAATTTTCCTTTGTAATTTCTGTTATTAATATTTTGACAATGTATAGTCAAAGATATTCTTCAAGGACAGCTTCCCCCATTTGCAAGATGCATGATTTGTGTTTTGGGAGTATGTGGTATATTCATGTTTGTCCCCTTGGGATAGCGCAGGACTGATGCTGACTTTATAGTGTAATTTCAGTGGAGCATACTGCTGAAGACAATATGACTGCATATGAACTCTAATGCAGATAATTAGTCTCTAAATTCCACATGAAAGTTCTATAAAAATAAGTTTTATTAACCAATTCACCCCTGAACTTTCATAATGAACTATTCCAACCTTTGACTTGGAAGAGTTCAAATGTGTCTTTAGAGGGGTGAAGGAGTTAACTGTATCCTGAGAAATTTGTGCGCAGTTTAATTTTCGCCTTTTTTGCCCTACCCAATGAGGGCAAATTTATCACGACAGCAAATACTTGTACACAACATACAATATACAGTAATCACGGGTGAAGGGTGAAAGTAGCACTGGGGCGAACATGGAGTTTATCATAAAAGGGTGAATATTTGACTGGGTGAAATATTCCCAGTAAACAGTTGTTTATCCTTAATTGTTGTCTAGATATATGAACAGTGCATGGATACTAATTAATACACAAACAATTTACTTGAAAGATTGACATGCTGTACGAGCACGTAGGATGTAAATCAAACATTACATTTTGTACCGGATTCAGTGGTGTTGTTGCTCATCATTTCTGCACTTTAAATTTGTTTTTAAAATTAAATTTTATGAATTTAGAAGAATAGTCTGATAAACTGTTACACACTGGATTGTAATGCACACAACTGCATAATAAAATGAACTTAATGCATGCAAAATAGTCCAAATCTTTTTAAAAAAGAAAATCAAGGCCACCAAAGACTAACACATTTCACTTTTAAAGAAATCCTTAAGAAAGAAAAGTCATGATAAAGTATACTTGGTGGTATAGGTCCTGATAATGTGTAGGTATAATACATGTATGACACATGTATCCAGCATTGTTTACGAGGAGCCAGCTGCTGTGTGAGTAATGACTGGATTGATTTATTGATTACGGTAACCCAGATTGTCTCAGTATAATAAGTTACTGACAAAAGTTCACCAGTAAGTCGATTGTGACTGACATACCTTGTGTCCATAACATAAATTCCTTCATTTACAGAAATACTTTTGGAGTAATCGGCTCGTCATTGTCTAAATGGGTATTTGTGAAAATTTCAAATTTAAGACTAACTTTAGCTTGATCATCTTACATTTCATGTGTTGTTATTTCTCAAATGTAAATTAAATGATTGAAAATTATTTTCTTTTGTAGTTTAATTAATACTTATTTTCATTTTGTGTCTTTATTATGCTTTGTGATGTTTTTTCGAACTTTCCCAATTCCATTTTCATTATACTTATGACCTGAAAGTTTGAAACTTTCTTGTGAGAGTCATATTTGATTGAAGGAAAACGTTTACATGTAAAAGGTAATTCAATTTTTATTCAAATCAACATATAAACCTGTTATTTCTTCCTGTCGAAATAACATCATTGAAATGCTGTGATATTAAAATGGAGATAATCTGATATTTAAAATGTTAAAATAACACCAAAAAAAACCCCAGCAACTTTTCTGTTCATTAGATAATTGTCCAATAAAATATTTTCATTTATCAAAATGATATTTCTGTAAATATTTGGATTCCTTAAAATATGAACTAATCAATATTTTGAAAGGATGGAAGTAATCTTAGTAGTAATGAAAAAAACCTGCATTTTAGAGGGGTTTTTTTGGGAGGGGGGGTGGGGGTGGGGGGTATTTGTATTCAACAGGGGAGGTAATTTAACCATGTACTAAATGTTGATCTAAGATATGACATATTGAGAATGGCAGAAGGAATGTGTTGGACTATACAGTGATATTTTTTGCCTAGTTTTAAGTCCATATGCTCTACCTGGCCTAAAGTGTTTTATTCTCCCAAAATAACAAAAAAATAGAAATATCTATCCAGTTTTAATGAAAATAATGCTTTATTTTCCCAATTCATGTAGGAACAAGCTGTTGTAAATTTCAGGTTGAAAAATCACTGGACTAAATGTAACCATTATTTCAGCAGTAACTTACGATTATCACCAGCCCATTATAAGACTGTTTCTTAAAGTATTCTGCATCTTATCGTTTGACATTTTGTTGATAAATTAATCACTGTTGGTATTTATGTAAAGGTCAGACCTTCTTGGATACCAGAACATATAATCATAATGCTTTAATCTTTAAAATACAGTGAAATAGTGAAAATGTTACGGAGTCAGCAAGACCTCATCATTAAAGTGAGCTATATTTAGTTGGTGAACAGTAGGTCTGTAACATATATGCGTCAGTAGGTCTATAGAATATGTTTATTTCAGACATTTGTAACAAACCCCTGTTGATCAGTGCAGTGTAACAGACGATATTTCTGATAAATTGCATGAGCGTTAAAATTGTTTCCATTGCCGGCATTGGTGATTTCAACCCATGTGCATTTTGTATGATATTGCAGACCTTGGTTTTTGTTTTGGTTGTAAAAAAAAAAAAAAAAAAAAAAANTGATGCATGGTAATTAAAGTCCCATCAACGACACAGCTTTCAAAGAGGCTATATAGTGACAATGCCATGCAAATGTAAATATAAGGGAAATATATATATATATATATATATATTTTTGTTCAAAATATACAAGTAGCTAGTTATTATTTATTATTCCATGTTCATACCGCTTTATTAAAACCTAGTTCGTAGGTCATCTCAAAGTGGTTCACAAATTATTATTCGTGGTTTAGGGCCTTTGCAACCAGCCAACATCTTTCTTAACTCCCTGGGGACCGCAAACAGCCGGTGCTGCCATTTCGGGGCTCACAGCTAGCATTCAATAATTCTAGCACTGCACTACCACATACTCATTTACACCTAAGTAGACTGGAGCAAGCGGAGTTAAGTATCTTGCTCAAAGATACAACATAGTGCCGTGCCGTAACTCAAACCCACAACCCTTTGGTCACGAGCCTGGTGTCCTACCACTAGACTAGCTACTGTGCCTCCCACAGTCTAGTTATAACCTGCAAACTCCCCAGTCCTACACACACTCACTTTCCTACTTCGTTGACAGGAGGTTGGGAGTTGGTGAGAAGTACTGTCTTTGAAAGGGTGTCCATCTCTAGTAAAACCCTTCAATAAAATTAGTTTACTTCACCATAGTATAATTGATACATACAATTTAGCATCAAGTGCTAAACCTGATTAGAATTAAGTGGTCAGTAGTCAAGATCAAAAGGTTAAAGGTCATACTTAACCACTTTAGAGTAAAAATCTTGTGGTCAAGCTTTATTTCCTATAAACCCCTCAACAGATTTAGTTAAAATTTTAGATGACACACATTTTAGATGACACACATTTTCCCTACATTCTCATCGGTTGGATCATAATCACTTGGAGGTCTGTGATTTTATTGTGTTATTGATGCGGTCTTACTTATAAGTTTAGGAAACAGCTGAGGTCAATATTCACTTTATGACCACATCAGTATTGTGAATTTGTGATGTCACAATGATTTCCTTCCGACAGTTGTTACATGTTATTCCTTTTTTTAATGATTTAAGCATTATTTAGCATCAAATATAGCAACAAAGGACTTTTATTTCGGTGACCTGAAAAAGTGATATTTCTCAGGTTCATATAACCACATAACCTCAATAAAAGTCCATAATTGATCAATATTTAACCTGTTATAAATAACCTCAAGTTCTCACCTCATCTGATTTTGGTAGCCATCACTCCATCAGAGTTTGTCTGAGTGTATCTGTTTTTATACCCCTCTGGCCTTTTTGTTTTATTTTGATTATTTTTGACAATGCAAATATGTAAATCTCTGATATTAATAGCCTTCAGTCTGATAAAAATAACTGCACCTGCTACAATTTTTAAAAATTAACAGTTTTGTTGACAAATGATCTGTGATAAATATATCGAAATTGATTGATCAGACATCTTTAGGCTGCATTGGTTCAAATATAGCAGTATATATCACATGGAATTTTTGACAAGATCATTATGCTTATTATTCTCCAGTTGTATGGAAAAAAACCACAATAATTAATTTTCAGAAAGGTCCTGTGATTAAATCTCTGTTGTAGATATTTATATATGAAAAAGAAAAATTATGATAAATATAATCTTACATGGTATAAAGTAAATAAAGCCTCCACGTACCCTACCTTACAAGACATGCACACCAGAATACATATCAAACTCCCTCTACTCCACCTTACAAGACATGCACACCAGAATACATATCAAACTCCCTCTACCCCACCTTACAAGACATGCACACCAGAATACATATCAAACTCTCTTTACCCCACCTTACAAGACATGTGCACACCAGAATACATATCAAACTCTCTCCACCCCACCTTACAAGACATGTGCACACCAGAATACATATCAAACTCTCTCCACCCCACCTTTCAAGACATGCACACCAGAATACATATCAAACTCCCTCTACCCCACCTTACAAGACATGCACACCAGAATACATATCAAACTCTCTCCACCCCCACCTTACAAGACATGCGCACCAGAATACATATCAAACTCTCTCATGAAGAACACAGGCACGTAAATACTCCTTCTTTTTTAGAACAATCATTGACTGGAACTCCATGCCACCTGACGTTGCATCAATCCCCTCGACTTCGGCTCTAAATCTGAAATTTGATCTCTCCGCTAAGCCATTTCTTCTCTCTCTATCTTTCTATCTCTCACTCTCTTTCTTTCCTTCTCTTCTAAGCGTTAGCACCCTCTCATTCTCACCTTGCCATAATCTTTAACATGATGAAAGTGGTCAGTATTTTGTAGATGTAGATGTAGAAGTCAGAAAAAAAATCAATTGGAACTCTTCTTTGTTGGAGGTAATTACCAACACAGAGCTCTGGGACTCCCTAACATAAAGGAGATATACTACCAAACGTATGATTCATTGATATGTTTCAGTCTGAAAAACTGTAGCTTAAAATAAGACATTGAGTAGATTTATATTTTTGTTATCATAGAGACAACTACTGAAATAGATATGTCGCCTGAGTGAGAACACCTGATCCAGTACTGTATAGTTTTATCTCCCGACCAGACTGACGGTCACTGATACTACACAACGTAGACACAGGACTAACATGGCTGTTGTAAGTTTGTTTGTGGTATCTTTGTTTTGTTGCCATGTTTTGTTTACAAACAAATTCGTGATAATAGATTTGATGACTTGTTATGATGCATTTGGATTTTTACAATAAATAAGTCTTTTAAAGCTATATCTCATTACTGCTGTTTATTAGTGTCACAATGGTTCAACCAGGAAGGCCTATAAGGTTTATGCTCTTTGCATCCATATCCTGCCTTTTGTATTCGATATTGAGCTCATTCTCTGTCCAAAACGTTTGTCCAGGGCTGCAGTTACCAAATTTTGTACATTTCATATTTTGGGATGGTGGATCGTCACAATATACACAAAAATTCACTGTGACCTTTATTTTGACCAGTGACTGCAATCATTGAAACAGTTTGACCAGAAGATACAGTGTATGAGTTCGAAAAGATAAAGTGTCAAAAATCAAAAACATATCAGTATGACCTATATTTTGACCTTTGAATTGGTCCAACATTTATCTACATTAGAAGAATATGGGGGCAGGTGGTATATATATAGCTGTCCTACAGGATTAACATCTGTCTGGCCTTTCATTCAGATTTCTTTTTCATATCCTCTTATCAGATGAAATGATTGAACAAAGCTCAAACTTGTTACATGGGCTGCCTTAGGAAATATGAAGATCCACATAAATTTTAGGAGTGGTTGTCAAATATCAAGGTCATTGTTTCTATGAATGGAATTTTCTTGTCCTTATACAATGTAATAACTTAGATTCTGAACAAATAACACAAAACTCAGACTAACAGATCAGCATGTTTATACCTTTTAGACAGTTAGACAAAGGTCAAGGTCACAGTTACTGAAAATATAATTTCACATATCAAATTACTTGTCTGGATGCTAACTTTGGAATGAATGATTGCTAAACGAAATCTCAAACTTGATTTGTGGGTTCCTGTAGGGCATAGGTTAGAACCCTATTTTTTTTTTAGCATGGTTTGTCAAAGGTCTATGTCTTTATGTATGAAGAATAAATTATGCTGCCCAATGGTTGCTCTTGTTGAAACAGTTTGCAATCTATATGACCTGAATCAGAAAATTTTGTCCATCATCAGATTTATCATTTATTTGCAGGAAAATAATTTGGATATTAGAAAGATGCTTTGATTGTACTTCTGTATGTCAGTGATCGGTCCTCAGATATCGTTACTAGTGAAGGGGGTTATATGTCAGTGATTGGTCCTCAGATAACGTTACTAGTGAGGGGGAGCTATATGTCTGTGATTGGTCCTCAGATATCGTTACTATTGAGGGGGGCTATATGTCAGTGATTGGTTCTCAGATATCGTTACTAGTGAGGGGGGATATATATCAGTGATTGGTCCTCAGATATCGTTAATAGTGAGGGGGGCTATATGTCAGTGATAGTTCCTCAGATATCGTTACTAGTGAGGGGAGCTATATTTCAGTGATGGTTCCTCAGATATCGTTACTAGTGAGGGGGGCTATATTTCAGTGATTGGTCCTCAGATATCGTTATTAGTGAGGGGGGGCTATATGTCTGTGATCAGTCCTCGGATATCGTTACTAGGGAGGGGGGCTATATGTCAGTGATAGGTCCTCAGATATCTTTACTAGTGAGGGGGGCTATATGTCAGTTATCGGTCCTCAGCTATCGTTGCTAGTGAGGGGGGGTTATATGTCAGCGATTGGTCCTCAGATATCGTTACTAGGGAGGGGGGCTATATGTCAGTGATAGGTCCTCAGATATCTTTACTAGTGAGGGGGGGCTATATGTCATTGATTGGTCCTCAGATATCGTTACTAGAGAGGGGGGCTATATGTCAGTGATTGGTTCTCAGATATCGTTACTAGTGAGGGGGGCTATTTGTCAGTGATTGGTCCTAAGATATCGTTACTAGTGAGGGGGGCTATATTTCAGTGATTGGTCCTCAGATATCGTTAATAGTGAGGGGGGCTATATGTCAGTGATAGTTCCTCAGATATCGTTACTAGTGAGGGGTGTTATATGTCAGTGATTGGTCCTCAGATAACGTTACTAGTGTGGGGGTCTATATGTCAGTGATTGGTCCTCAGATACCGTTACTAGTGAGGGGGGTTATATGTCAGTGATTGGTCCTCAGATAACGTTACTAGTGTGGGGGTCTATATGTCAGTGATTGGTCCTCAGATTATGTCAGTGATGGGTCCTCAGATATCGTTACTAGTGAGGAGGGCTATATGTCAGTGATTGGTCCTCAGACATCGTTACTAGTGAGGGGGGCTATATGTCTGTGATTGGTCCTCAGATATCGTTGCTAGTGAGGGGGGCTATATGTCAGTGATAGTTCCTCAGATATCGTTACTAGTGAGGGGGGCTATTGAACTACCTTATTCTCGCAGTAGTTTTCTCTTTTTTCATATATTATATAATGGTATAATATATACATTAGCACAGTGATCAGTCTTCAGATATCGTTACTAGTGAGGGGAGCTATATTTCAGTGATGGTTCCTCAGATATCGTTACTAGTGAGGGGAGCTATATGTCAGTGATGGTTCCTCAGATATCGTTACTAGAGTGAGGGGGGGGCTATATGTCAGTGATTGCTCCACAGATATCGTTACTAGTGAGGGGGGCTATTTGTCAGTGATTGGTCCTAAGATATCGTTACTAGTGAGGGGGGCTATTTGTCAGTGATTGGTCCTAAGATATCGTTACTAGTGAGGGGGGCTATACGTCAGTGATTGGTCCTCAGATATCGTTCCTAGTGAGGGGGGCTATATGTCAGTGATCGTTCCTCAGATATCCTTACTAGTGAGGGGGGGGCTATATGTCAGTGATTGCTCCACAGATATCGTTACTAGTGAGGGGGGCTATACGTCAGTGATTGGTCCTCAGATATCGTTTCTAGTGAGGGGAGCTATATGTCAGTGATCGTGCCTCAGATATCGTTACTAGTGAGGGGGGTTATATGTCAGCGATTGGTCCTCAGATATCGTTACTATTGAGGGGCGCTATATGTCAGTGATTGGTCCTCAGATATCGCTACTAGTGAGGGGTCTATATGTCTGTGATCAGTCCTCAGATATCGTTACTAGTGAGGGGTGTTATATGTCAGTGATTGGTCCTCAGATATCGCTACTAGTGAGGGGTCTATATGTCTGTGATCAGTCCTCAGATATCGTTACTAGTGAGGGGAGCTATATGTCAGCGTTCGTTCCTCAGATATCGTTACTAGTGAGGGGAGCTATATGTCAGCGTTCGTTCCTCAGATATCGTTACTAGTGAGGGGGGTTATATGTCAGCGATTGGTCCTCAGATATCGTTACTATTGAGGGGCGCTATATGTCAGTGATTGGTCCTCAGAGATCGTTCCTAGTGAGGGGGGCTATATGTCAGTGATCGTTCCTCAGATATCGTTACTAGTGTGGGGGGGGCTATATGTCAGTGATTGGGCCACAGATATCGTTACTAGTGAGGGGGGCTATTGAACTACCTTATTCTCGCAGTAGTTTTCTCTTTTTTCATATATTATATAATGGTATAATATATACATTAGCACAGTGATCAGTCTTCAGATATCGTTACTAGTGAGGGGAGCTATATTTCAGTGATGGTTCCTCAGATATCGTTACTAGAGTGAGGGGGGGGCTATATGTCAGTGATTGCTCCACAGATATCGTTACTAGTGAGGGGGGCTATAAGTCAGTGATCGTTCCTCAGATATCTTTACTAGTGAGGGGGGCTATTGAACTACCTTATTCTCGCAGTAGTTTTCTCTTTTTTCATATATTATATAATGGTATAATATATACATTAGCACAGTGATCAGTCTTCAGATATCGTTACTAGTGAGGGGGGCTATAAGTCAGTGATCGTTCCTCAGATATCTTTTCTAGCGAGGGGGGCTATATGTCAGTTATCGGTCCTCAGCTATCGTTGCTAGTGAGGGGGGGGGCTATATGTCAGTGATTGGTCTACAGATATCGTTACTAGTGAGGGGGGCTATATGTAAGTGATTGGTCCTCAGATATCGTTCCTAGGGAGGGGGTCTATATGTCAGTGATTGGTCCTCAGATATCGCTACTAGTGAGGGGTCTATATGTCTGTGATCAGTCCTCAGATATCGTTAATAGTGAGGGGGGCTATATGTCAGTGATCGTTCCTCAGATATCCTTACTAGTGAGGGGGGGGCTATATGTCAGTGATTGCTCCACAGATATCGTTACTAGTGAGGGGGGCTATACGTCAGTGATTGGTCCTCAGATATCGTTTCTAGTGAGGGGAGCTATATGTCAGTGATGGTTCCTCAGATATCGTTACTAGTGAGGGGTCTATATGTCAGTGATTGGTCCTCAGATACCGTTACTAGTGAGGGGGGTTATATGTCAGTGATTGGTCCTCAGATACCGTTACTAGTGAGGGGGGTTATATGTCAGCGATTGGTCCTCAGATATCGTTACTAGGGAGGGGGGGCTATATGTCAGTGATTGGTCCTCAGATATCGTTACTAGTGAGGGGAGCTATATGTCAGTGATCGTTCCTCAGATATCGTTACTAGTGAGGGGGGGGCTATATGTCAGTGATTGGTCCACAGATATCGTTACTAGTGAGGGGGGCTATATGTCAGTGATAGGTCCTCAGATATCGTTACTAGTGAGGGGGGCTATTGAACTACCTTATTCTCGCAGTAGTTTTCTCTTTTTTCATATATTATATAATGGTATAATATATACATTAGCACAATTAACAGGTGATGCAGACAAATGATAAATTCAGTAAGTTTTGTCTCATTAACCCTTTCGCCCCTTTGTAACTTAAGTGGATTCTTCCATGCATTGATATGGATGACTCCATTATGGTCTACAGTGGTGAAAGGGTTAAGGTTCAGACTCATTACAGCTGTATTTAATACAGTCATGTAGAAAGGATTTATTGTTTGTGAGACAGGTACAATTGCATGTATAACCCGATATGGTTGTAAGTATAAGACCTTGTTTATAGGTGTGGTACATGTGTTTTGACCAGTGCTGAGAGCCAGACTCGTACCTACAGCTACCATTACTCTGGGTTCAAATAATGACATTAATTGTTGTCCTAGTTCATTGTGTAGTAGTAGCAGTCGTAGTGTAAGTTGATATAACTTAGTCCAAAATAAGATAAGCGACCATTACTCAGCGGTGGTTAAACTGAACTTTTGACCTCGTTTCAGTAAGATTGCTGTCAATCAATTACATTTTGTTTACTTTTAGAAATGTTTTAGAAACTAAGGTATAGGGATATTTGTCCTCCGTTTTGGAATCAATTTGATTGAACGTACTGGTCTGGAGATATGTCATAATATGTGATAAGAGGATCGTTACCTACTAAAGAATGAGAACATAGAAGATTTGTAACTAAGTGTAACTTAAATTAAGTGTTGGTACAAATAATCAGACATGACAAGTTGTGAAGAGATTTAGAGGGTTGGTTTATATTAGTTCTTATTTTATTTTGTGTCCTGGGAAGGTAAAGGTGACATGTAGGATTTATCAGTGTGTAGGTGTTGGCTTCCACACAAATGTTCCTATGCTATAACTCTTGAAAAAATGCTTTGATTTTCATGAAGCTTTCTTACACGTTCTTGTTGTACTAAGGTTACCTACTCAGCTTTAAATATCAAGTTCAATATGGCTGCCTGTTGTTAATTGCCCTCCTAGATTCTGGCACCTGGCGTTGTTTCTTTCAGATATATATATAGCTCTTATAGAAAAGCTTTTATACATTACAAAAAACCAAAAATGAAAGTTCAAAAATGTGTTGAGCCTAAACAAATTTGTTCAGGTTATATAAATTATCTTTTGGCATTCTTAAGGGCTGCACTGTTTCTTAATTGAGGGTATAATTCCCACAATTACATGTTCTTACACTTATAAGAGCAGCCCATTTACAAATGAGAGAATTTGGAAAAGTCTTCTTTTTTTTTTTTACAAAGTATGCTTGAAACTGAAGAAACAAACAAGTGCTGTGAGCTGGCTGTCCCAAACTGACCTTAATGGACAGAGAGGTTACGGTTTATCCAATGTTCAGACTACAACCTGACCTTAATGGACAGAGAGGTTACAGTTTATCCAATGTTCAGACCAGCTGACCAGGTGTTGTCTTACCCTAGATAGCCTTTATCCTTATCCTGAACAAGTTACAGAAAAAACACCCCAAAAAACACACAATATACATGATACAATATAAACATAACTACAAACATACATTAAAGAAACCCCCCACAAAATAAACAAATAATTGGATGGTGGGGACAAAACCAGACAGTGCTGATGCTGAGACTGCTCTGAACTGACTGAAGACCTTATCAATAGGGGCTATCCCTATAGGCTGAATGACCATTAGTCAACCAGGTCATGTGACATACTGTACAACCTCACCAAATATGGCAGCAGAGATCGACTGGTAAATGTTGTGTACAAAAAAAATATATTTGATATTTGGAAGCTTCCTACACAAAAATGAGGTATCAGTTCTCCAAAAATAGTTGATTTTGACTTGGATGCATCTTTGTATTGAACAGATATGAGTGTATTGTGTTGAAACAATTGACTTGTATATTAACAACCTGTAAGTCCCTGATCACTAAAGCCTGATACTTAGCCTAATGTGTTCATTAATGAGGCTGATTGATCTGATTGATGGTTTCAAATTGGTATCTTTGGAGAATGATTAGATTTTAATGAAACTTTCTTACCTATAACCTTCTACCCAATTCTGATGCTCAAGTTTGATGCTTGCCAAACTCATACATATTTTATGAAGCTGCAGCTGCGATCTGATTGGTTGATAGGTTCCTTATATCTATAAAAGGAATTTTGATATTCAATGAATAATGCACGATATTCTTTCTACCATATTCCCTCTATTATATTAATGTTCAGCAAAATTCCTGCATATTTAATGAGGCTGCTTCAATCAAATTGGCTGATGGTTTCCAGTTAATATCTTTTGATGGAATTATTGAATTGCAATGAAAATTGCCTTACATTGTATATACTGAACACTCAATCCCTCGATCATGCTCAATGCTGAATTGGCAAATATGTAATGACGTGAGGCTGCTACGATTTGATCAATAATACAGCACATATATTGCATTTCATTCCTTCATCATGGGTTAATTGCAGTCATCTATCATTTCACTCAAAGCTGGCCCAGGATTTTGGATGCTGGACTTCAGATTGTTGTACTATTTCTTTAACTGACAAAGCTTACCTCAAGTCAATGGAAGTGTTCTGGCCCAACTTTGCCACAGTTATATCCTAAACAAAGGGGAGGCTACTGTTTATACAAAAAACACACAGTGCAGCGGGACAGGGATCATTAATTGGTCCAATCTGGAAGTGTGGCAGATTTTAATTGAACATAGGATAACGGTTGCCTTCTAACTTTGCGCTAGACGGAATTCCTCTTAATAGCTCTATGGTACTGAGCATTACTAGGAAATCTGGGGTCATGGGCTCGCGATCCCTGGTGGAAACACAGTCTCTCTTTCCTGTTGCAAATGGTGTCCTTGGCCCTCCCTTTGGTGACATGGAGTTAGAACCTGGGTTGTTATAGTGTCTGAGGGCAAACACATTTCATAAGGGGAGAGTAGTGTGGCTTATTTTCATTGAACATAGGATTACGGTCGCCTTCTAGCTTTGAGTAGAGGAAATTCCCCCTTAGTTCAGTGGTAGATCTCTGACTAGGAAGTCTGGGGATGTGGGTCTGATCCCTTGTGTGTTAGCACATACACTACTCTCTTTCCTGTTACATACGTAACAAGAGGTGTAAGCACATACACTTACTCTCTTTCCTGTTACACACGTAACAAGAGGTGTAAACACCGACACTACTCTCTTTCCTGTTACATACGTAACAAGAGGTGTAAACACCTACACTACTCTCTTTCATGTTACACACGTAACAAGAGGTGTAGAAGCACCTACACTACTCTCTTTCCTGTTACACACGTAACAAGAGGTGTAAACACCGACATTACTCTCTTTCCTGTTACATACGTAACAAGAGGTGTAACCACCGACACTACTCTCTTTCCTGTTACATACGTAACGAGAGGTGTAAACACCTACACTACTCTCTTTCATGTTACACACGTAACAAGAGGTGTAGAAGCCCCTACACTACTCTCTTTCCTGTTACACACGTAACAAGAGTTGTCAACACCTACACTACTCTCTTTCCTGTTACACACGTAACAAGAAGGCAGTCAAGAAAATCTTACAATGGATTCCAATAATCTTTCAGAAATTTATCTTGATTTAAGCTTCTGGGCAAGTCAACACATTGTAGCTAAAAATTGACAAAGCACAACTGTAATACCAAAATAATTAAACCAAGTCTTTGAAGGCAGACAGTAATAATTTCATCAATAAGTTTATACAATTTATTCAATACATTCAAGCTAGGACTTCCTGAGTTGTGAGTTTGATTACCCTAAAAATGATAAAGATTGAACAGACGATGCATGACCTGCGTGCATGTTATCTGACACTTTGCCCAGGTTTTATTGGATTTTAAATATTCAATGAGTTACCGTAATTATTCTAGTCCTAATTCTATGAAAATTTGCTACAGAGCACAATTCTATCTGACCCATTAATATTGTTGAAGTGTTAATTTCCCAAATATTACAGATTTCCCAGATGAATACTACTGTCATGCAGGTATTCCACCTGTGGTTGAAATCGAAACTAAGAACTACCTGTACTTTGATGCAAAATGACCATCCCCCTTTTTTTTTCTTTTTCTTTTCATCAAATTTAAATTAGGTTGGAAGAAAAAGTATATGTATAGATGCACTTGTAATTGATGCAGTCTGATGTATAGCACTCCCTGTTACTGAGCACTCAGTGCCACAGCCCTGAATACAACTACTGGTGTATATTGATTCAAGCATGGCTAAGCTTACCGCTATAATAATGCAAGAGGCCATCATCTGTTGACATCAACTTGAAGGTCAAGTGGCCGAATTTGGGGTCCAAATGGGGGTAATTACTTTTTCCATATGTCAAGCCTTATTGCATGTTTGACAGAGTGTTGTAGACGATACATTGATTTTGAATTCCCAGGAGGTACATTAGGGGAATTCATCATTACTGTTTATAACAGGCTGTGATGTTGGTAGATGTGGCATTGCCTTTACAATATGTAGCATGGTCCATTTTCCATTAGGAATGCTCACTGGTGCTGTCTGATTTGAGATGGCCTGGTGCCCTAGTAATCTCAGTGTCGTCTGTACATGTACATATAATGTACTTGTCGCTAATTGTAGGGGCGACATATTTTATTAGGACCCCACATAGACAATTGTCCGTCAGTCCTCATCATTAATTGAGGAAACGATATACTGTGTAACAGGAAACTGCTCCCCAGTCAAATATTCACCCTTGGCTGTCACAATTTATGTTCGCCCCGTGTTAAGCTCACCCTTTAACATGTTATTACTATATACAATGTATTGTATGTTGGAAAAGTGGAACTGCAGCGAAAATTTCCTGGTGTACAATTAGGTCCCCGCACTGGAGTTATTGATGCCCTATGGTAATCACATTGTCCGTCTGTCAATCCGCACTTTCATGGAGATTATTTCGGAATAAAAAGAACTAATCTTTTTGAAATTGGACATGCTGATCGATACACTGTGGTATATTATGGTATGCATTAACCGTTTTATCAACTTCAGATGAAGAAGTGGTTAATTTGAGAGGTGGTCAGATTATGAGGAGCTCAAATAGTAATTACATCACAGTCAATCAAATTAAGAGAAGTTTCTATATAAGGCTACTTTTATGGCAGATCGGCATATTGTTTTGAGATGTAGCTTATAGTGCATATACAGTCTTAGATAAAATCTGTTTCTTCATGTCAAGTATGAGGGCTGTAGTAGCTCCAGATGGCTTGTCTTAATTATTGATCACTTGTCTTAAGTCTTACAAGTGATGATAAGATTTCAGTAAATATTTCACCACATATATAAAGTGTGTGTGTTGGTGACTCTTAATTAGCATTGAGAGCATTATCAAAGTACCGGTTGTCTCACTTTGTAGCTTAATATAAAGGTCAGAAATCAGTGTGATTTTTCCAAAATTTACTTTCACATGTTGCTCTCAAAGACTAGCTGTTAATTTATTTTTTCACAACTTTAATGTTATAAATACATGTATTACAATATAAATTAATACAAATTTGTATCATAACCCTCATGTCAAGGTTGTGTCATATAACCCTAATGTCAAGGTTGTGTCACATAACCCTAATGTCAAGGTCATGTCACATAACGCTAATGTCAAGGTAGTGTCACATAACGCTAATGTCCTGGTCGTGTCACATAAACCTAATGTCAAGGTCGTGTCACAACCTTAATGTCAAGGTCGTGTCACATAACGCTTATGTCAAGGTAGTGTCACATAACCCTAATGTCAAGGTCGTGTCACATAACGCTAATGTCCAGGTTGTGTCACATAACCTTAATGTCAAGGTCGTGTCACATAACCCTAATGTCAAGGTCATGTCACACAACCCTAATGTCAAGGTTGTGTCACATTACCCTAATGTCAAGGTCGTGTCACATAAACCTAATGTCAAGGTCGTGTCACATAACCCTTATGTCAAGGTCATGTCACACAACCCTAATGTCAAGGTCGTGTCACATTACCCTAATGTCAAGGTCGTGTCACATAAACCTAATGTTAAGGTCGTGTCACACAACCCTAATGTCAAGGTCATGACACACAACCCTAATGTCAAGGTCGTGTCACATAAACCTAATGTCAAGGTTGTGTCGAATAACCCTATATATGTCAAGGTCATGTCACATAACCCTAATGTCAAGGTCGTGTCACATAATCCTAATGTCAAGGTCGTGTCACAATCCTAATGTCAAGGTCGTGTCATATAACCCTAATGTCAAGGTCGTGTCACATAACCCTAATTTCAAGGACGTGTCACACAACCCTAATGTCAAGGTTGTGTCACATAACCCTAATTTCAAGGACGTGTCACACAACCCTAATTTCAAGGACGTGTCACATAACCCTAATGTTGATGTTGGTTTATGTCTAGGTAACATCAATTTTGCAATATGTAGTAAGACGCGTGCCATGTACCACCAACCTTATACTTGTTGGTGAATGGTAACTAATTGTGTGATTATATATATGTGTGATGTGCTTGTTAGCTAGTCATATTCCAAGGTCCAAGATCAGTCCACTGTGTGATTATGGGAGATATTATATATAATATATATATTTACACTCCTGGCACATTCCAGGGCCCTTTACTGACCCAGCTGTCAGCGTTCTTATTGTTTTATAAAGTGATATGAAAAAACAATCTGGTTGGTTGAAAATCATCACTGCACTGATTAAGCAATTAGCTACATGTATACTGTAGTCCCTTCTTAACTTTGATGTGCATTAATTGGGCAAGGATACTGCAGGTTTTTACCCAGTGTTTACCGTGTTCATCTGTACATATAAGCTGGTTATCTCATTTAAACCTGAAGACACATTTGAACACTTTTAGTTCAAAGGCTGGAATAGTTCATTATGAGATTTCGGGGGTGAATGAGTTAACACAGACTTATGGTAATGTTATTAGGTACTGAACCCTTCACTAGCGCTGGTTCTATTGAGATAAATCTCTTTCATCTTTCAGCAATAGATTCATCCATACATAATTTGAAAAGTTATTGATTTCTTTCAAACTTGAAATTGTTCGTTTTGTGATATTGCTAACTCGATATTTTCTTCTTTTATAGGTTTCGCAGTAATACTGAATCTTCAACTGGTGATGGTAAGGTTTTTTTCCTTTTTTAAAGAATTGGTATATATATTTAAGTTTTCAAACTGCTGTCCAAGTGTTCATCCAATAACTGCCCTAAAAATCGTCTGATTTCAACAAATTTTGGTATGGACAATAGCCACATACATATATATAAATGGCGATTAATAGATTGCCAATTTGTTGTGTACATATGTAATTACAATAATTGAGGGTATTTATATCTAATTGATTAAGGTCTCCTCGCAGTCAATTCTGTAACTAACCCTTAAAACGTTTCAACCCAATTTGGTATCAACCTACCACATGACAAGTGTGAGGTTAAATTGGATCTCAATTGTGATGAGGGTACTTGATTCTGATTGGTTGACTGGTTTCAATTAACTGCCCTTAAAATGGTTTACAATCAAATTCAGACTGCAATAGTCCAAATCTTTACAGGTCCAATAAGTGTTGATTTCTTTTATAGATAACTCCAAGACTACCTGGTATACACACTCCATGGAGCTTGACCCTGACAGTGAGACTGAGGTCACAGACAGCTCAGGGGCATGTAACTCGGGCCCAATGTCTGCTTGTTCCAATGGAGAAAACATGAACACTGCAGTTCAGAAAGTACCTGACAAAAAACCTAAGAAAGTAACACCTGATGGAGCTAATGAGTACACTGTAAGTCGGGATAGTTCTGTAAAACACTTTACATAAGGCAGATGAAGTATGTTAACTCATGATCATGGGTAAATAATTGTTTTAGATTATAGTGAAATGCTAATATCATGTGTGACACAGTACATATGTTATCACTGTAGTGGTTTGGCATAACAGTGCTTTGCCTTGATCACACAATTTCGATCCAGCAATTCAAGTAGTCGACCAACAATCCCCCTCATATGTGTATGCAGTTGTGCATATTTATCCTGCACACTGATCCTGTGAAATTTGGCAGAGTTATTTCCCTTTTTATTCTTAAGGCATACCGGTAACTGTCTGCCTGTGACAATTAATCATGTTCATACTTGCCAACCCTCCCTATTTAGGAAGGAGACTCCCGGATTTGGACCCTTAATTTGAGTATTTTTAACCAGTGAGTTTGCTAAACTAATCCTATTTTCTAAGATGTAATGATTTCATCTGAAAGAACAACTCAAAACATGTCATTTTAAAGGGTTATTTTGTCTCTAGGGGGGGTATATATACACACGCATTTTATTCTTGTATTAATTTTGAGCATGCAGAATCTCCCCCATCGAAATTTCAAAAAGTTGGCAAATATGCATGTTTTCATTCAATATCTTGGAACATGAAATGGTTTAAATCACTTTCACGTGTACTGGTACATGTTTATTAATTATAATGCTTTGTTTACCAGGTAAGCGTACTATAATGCTCGTTTAATCAGGTAACGCAATTGCTTTATGGTTTATAAGTGCTTTTTGATAAGGTAGTAAAATGCTGTGTTTATTTGGTAGGGCACACCTACATATACAATGACCATGAGTAAGGATTACTGTACACATCAGTTATTCTGAAGTATACAGTAATATCTAAGTCTCAATACAATTTCTTGTCCTCTTATTCCCTCTATTCATGGCCATGAACCTTAAATTATCTTATTTACCAAAAACACTGCCTTTGTAAAAAATCCCACATGTTGCATGTTACATTGTATTCCGTCTTTGCGTATTGCAGAGTTATCTTCTCTTGTAAGCAGGTATTGATTGTTACGTCATTGGTTTGTGTGAGAATATTATGTCGTTTTCTCAAATATTGATGACGCTTCTCTCACAAACCAATGATGTAGCAATCAATACCTGCTCACAAGAGAAGATAACTCTGCAATACGCAGAGATGGAATAGCATTAACATGTTCACCTCTAAGTAATTTAAGTAGACTCTTCCATACATTTATCTGGATGAGTTCATTATGGTCTAAAGTTGTGAAAGGGTTAATAAAATTCAAGGTCAAGTGAAAGCAATAAATATAAAGATGCGAACATTTGAGATATAAAATTGTAGTTATGTTAACTGTTAAATATTTATCGCATTGAAATTAAAGGAGGAATATATATTTTCAAAATGTGTATATATAAATGGAATTGATGATGACGTGATGTTTATCAGAGTCTGTGCCCACAAACATGGTTCTACTATAGGTGTATGTAAAAGGATTCAAGTTATTAGTACGTATACCCTTGTGTGATGTTTGCAGGTCAAAGACACAGATTCCTTAGAGAGCATTGCAGCGTTCTTCGACACAACTCCTTCTGAGCTGAGAAAACTCAACCGCTTAACAAGTCGCCTGATTTTTCCAGGAAAGGTCTGTTCACCTGGTTTGAAGTTCATCCTAAACTTAACCCATTCACCCCTAAAGTCCAAATTGGACTTTACCATATCACTGACTGGGCAAGTCCAGTTTAAAAATGTTGGGGTGAATAACTTAATGTGACTCTGTGGAGTTCTGTCCCTTTAACTTGATGTTGGCATGAGCAGCATGTGTGGTTTGAACCTAGAATTTTGGTATAATTTCTGTCATTAATTTCCTCTGTACAGAAATTATACATTCTATTCCACCTCACTCAAATTTGATATTGTTGTACCATCACTTCTGGTGGTTTCTATTCGCACTGTAAAGAGCAATTATTGTTTTTGAATTATCTCCTGAGCCGTAATTCTTTAGAGAATTTGTGTTTGGTAGTCTTATTACAGTTTTTTAAAGGCTTTTCCAAACTGTTGCTTCTTTAAGTAAAAGAAGCTCAGCATCAGGTTTGCTTTAGTTCTTGGTGAAATTCTTTAAAAAAATATTTCAATGTTAAAAATAAATCATTAGACTTGTTATAAATAGGGGAAGTGCTTTATCTGATGATTATAATGTAATGTTTGTTAATATGTTGCGATACGAGTATGCAAATTAATGTCATTATATGTTTACAGTGTTTGATTCTGGCATTCCTGTGCTGAAACTTGTAGGACAAAATAAACTACACTTTTAAAAGTCTTAGACTTACAGTGCAGATTTAGTTATACTGAGATGTTGTCCGTTATCACTTCAGATGATAAGTTTATAAGAATGTGTTGATATTTGTACAAAACATCATTTGAAGCCTTGGAATGCAGGCTCTGCAAGTTTTAAAACTAAGGAGTGTTTGTCTGTTTGTCTGTCAGGTGCTGTATGTACCAAAACCAGAGGAAGTAATAGAGGAAGTGAAGCCACTGCCATCCTCGCCAAAGAAGGCAACTACTGCAGACATAATGAACCACCGACCATGTATGGTATGTACCTTATACAACACCCTCACATCATCGACCGTGTAGGGTATGTACCACATACAACACCCTCACAACATCGACCGTGTAGGGTATAAACCACATACAACACCCTCACAACATCGACCGTGTAGGGTATGTACCACATACAATACCCTCACACATACAATACCCTCACAACATCGACCCTGTAGTGTATGTTAAACACATACAATACCCTCACAACATCGACCCTGTATGGTATGTAAAACACATACAACACCCTCACAACAACAACCATGTAAGGTTTGTAAAACACGTACAACACCCTCACAACCAGTTCTGTATCCAGAAGGCTGAACATTCCTGGTATTTCCAAGGGTGATACACTGTCACATGTAAATAAGCAATAGGGGTTTAACATATTCTTAAGGTCAAGGTCAAGGTCACTGTTACTGAATATAGAACAGGGGATATGCTTTGGAAAATGCATTGTATTGCCCCGTTTTCGACCAAGAAGTCTTCCATTTGGTGATAAAAGGTATTTGTTGGATATTCTACATACATTATGTAATATTACTATGAATGAGAAATCCAACATGGTTGCTGGTCAAGGTCATTTCCCACCAGTTCTGATTCGCTGAATCATGTATGGCTATAAGTCTTGGTCTATTGGTACAATTTTGTTAATTTATGGTGGTAATTGGATAGTCTACATACTGATAAGCACATACACCTACCATCAAAGTACCAACTTTTTGAAAGTAAAAATTATCACTGTTCTTTCTGCTTCACCATTAAAGAGGATGTGTATAGGATGAAGTATTGTTATACTTCTTGAAAATTGAACCTTAGCTTGATAGTAGAAGGATTTAGATGGTCTGGAAACTGGCTTTCCCAATAATCACTTCAGAATAGAGATATTGCAGTTGTAGTTTAACTTGGTTTACTTCCCATGGCTGCAGCCTGTAGGGAGAGGCTGGTGGTGGTGGTGGGGCTCATTAGTGAGACAGTTGCTTAAACCCCAGACCCCAACCCAGATGTTCACCCCTAGACCACACTCTCATTGCCCTTT
The DNA here is from genome assembly GCF_002113885.1 of Mizuhopecten yessoensis. NCBI lineage: Eukaryota > Metazoa > Mollusca > Bivalvia > Pectinida > Pectinidae > Mizuhopecten > Mizuhopecten yessoensis. The sequence continues at coordinate 659,377 of NW_018407883.1, read as the reverse complement.
CCGAGTATTTGTAAAATGTGATATTGAACTGCTTTCATTTGGCCATCATTGTCAATATGAATGCCAACTGGAAACTTACATAATAATCTAGACACTTCATGAACTATGCCATATCTTATTCTTATTGACTAAGTACCAATTAGAAACAGTCATCAACAAATCATAGCTTCTGATGGCTTTCTTTGTCTCCAGGACATTCCTTTGGTGAAGATGGCCGACAAGCCCCCAGCCAAGATTCCAGGCCACATTGAGCGCCAGACCTCGACAACATCTCCCGGCCAGGACAGCTCACTGCAGAAACTGTCTGAATACGAGGCCAAGCAGCTCGACCAGGATTGTCACGAACGCTTCATCAAGGTCTGCGTGAAACACATCACAGATGGGCAGGTATGTATGCTGATAGCCGTCAAAGTCAACGCTAAAACATATCACAGACGGCCATCTGCAAGTATTCAAAACTACCATTTGGACTGCTTATCAGTTCTTTGTGATATCTTTATGTTATGTCTATTATTTTCATGATCACTATTGCTGTAACAAAATGTATCAGAAAGCCGGTATATTGCAATTCACAAGGCATATATTGTATTGTATTGCAGAATACAAATGAAATACATGTATTGCGATACATTTCAAAAGTTTATTCTAATGTCTCTATTAGGTGTTTTAACTTTGCAAATACAGATTACACATTCTAACAGAAATGCCAGAAATGATGAACAGGCTTTTTACTGGTGGTGGAAATCAGTGGAAAATTTCATAATCACTGGTTGGTTTAATGAAAATCTTAAGTTTGTGAGATCCATATGATGTGTGATTCAGTACTGTTAAATAACATATGCTGCATAGTAAACGTTTGTGAGACGCATTGAATACAGGATACCGTAGTCAATATGTCCATGCTGTTGTCTGTTTGTCTAGGGTGTGGTCAGTGGGGTGCTCCTGGTAACCCCTAATGCTGTCATGTTTGACCCCAATGTGTCCGACCCGTTGGTGTTAGAACACGGTGCTGAACGTTACGGTGTTATAGCCCCCATGGATATGATTGTCAGTGCTGCTATGTACCATGACATTGCTGCAATGAGCATTCACGGAGAAAAAGGGTTAGTACTTCATTTATGTTAAGCTGCCTTTATAAGTGTTAATATCTTCCTTGATAGACAAGTGGAATTTTTAGCTCACCTAGTACGAATGTCTTATATTGAACTTAAAGATATACCAAAACTGCAATGAGACTTGAAAGTCTATTAACCTTTATTCCAGGCAGATGTGACTGGATTATGTGATATCTGGAGTTATAAAATCTTTACCTGTAACTGAGCATAATTATGAGCTGGTTATAAAATATGTGGCATATACAATACATTAAATAGATGTGAACTTTGTTTATTTCCAGCAGTGTTACAAAGGATGCACCGAAGCCCGAAATATACCATGACCGGAGCTGTCCGCTCTACAAGTCGTGGGTCGAAGGTCATGCTGAGCTGATGAAACAGGACCCTCAGGCCTACGAAGCAAAGATCCGTACACCAAGTCGCAGTGCAACCATCAACAGTGAAATGTCAGATACTGGAAGTCTGTGTTCATGTGGACAGGGAGCGAATGCTCCGGGACTTTCCCCTGCTGGTCAGAGTGGGCCGGGGATCTCTCCTGTTGGTCAGAGTGGGCCAGGTCTGTCTCCTGGCAGTCAACGACATGCAGGTCTGTCGCCAGGTCATAGTGAGGCTGGTCTCTCTCCCGTCGGTCAAACCAGACCTGGTGTATCACCTTTCAATCAAAGACTCTCACCTAGTACTGACAAACCTGTTAACAAGGAGTCTGAGGAGGATGTCATGTTGATAGATTTAGACATGAAGGATGTGTCTGACAGTGCTACCCAGGAGACTTCAGCTAAATCAAACGAAGAGAAAGGCAGAAGCACATCTATGGACGAGTTCGGAGAGTTCATTAGTGCAGATCCAAATGAAACCAACCAATCGGAGAGTGAACATTTGTCACATGATGAGAAAGGTGACACTCAACTTTCAAACCAAACTGCCGGTGTTAATGAAGAGGACACCAATGATGTATCACAACATTCAAATCTATCCCTGTCAAGGGGTGGTAATTCTGACAGCGAAAGACTACCTGCTTCCAATCAGGAATTAGTGGCTGGAAGTAGCGACGATGCAAATTCTTTTCACCTTGAAAACACTATGGCTGTGGAGCGGGTGTTATCAGCACAAAGTGCCGTGATTTCAGAAAACGATGGAAATAATGAAAATGATTCCACAATGGAACAGATTGGCAACATTGTGTATCTCCCAGTGTCTGAGGGCCAACAAGGAGCAATAAGTCTGAGTGATGTGGAAACAGCACAGGATAGACTCAGTAAGATTAGTGTGGGCAAGTTCGAACAGGAGGATAAGCCTGTCTCTGATCCAATGGATGTTCCTGGTTCAAACAGAATGTCAACAGGCGACCCAAGGCAGTCAAGTTCGTTTGGATCTTTCAACGTATCTCCACATTTGAGTGCATTTGTCAATTATGCAACTGGACTTTTTAAAACTAATGCAGAGGTCAAGGACATATGTGAGGCCATGTCTGAATTGGAAGTGCAGGGAGAGGATGGAATTGTCGACATAGCACAAACAGAAAATAACATTCATAAGAACACGGTGAAATCAGGATTGGAAGTTGAAAATGCAATAAAGCTGACAGATAAACCTACACTGTTCCAGTCTTTTGATGGTATGTATATAAATGCTTCAATATATGTAGCTTTTGAGAGAAGGCCTTCCTCAAATCTCCAACGGTTCCGCTCATTTACGGTCTCTGTAACATGAAATATGTCATATCAAAATTGAAGGCACATGGCTAGCGATTTAATTGGTCTCTGGTAATAGAACTGGACTAATCGCTAGGCTGGTATCTGTCCTTTGAACATTAAAGAGGAGCAACACCAGAGTTCAAAGCCCGTCAATTTTACCGTTACAAGACCGCAACATTCTTTTGATGTACATCAAAGGATCAAGTTTAAACTACCTAGTCGTTGTATCTCATACACAAGGTGGAGCACACTGAGCCTTCAATTTTGTCATGATTCATTCCAGAGAATGTGAGTGAGAGTATCCGCTGGAGTATCAAAAAGCCTCCCTAATCTGTCACAACTGTCAAAGGGGAAGCAACTCTCAATACCTTAGGATAATGTAGTGATTACACCTGTTATTTGTTTTCAGGTAGTTGGCATTGGAGCTACCACATTGATCTCTATTGTAATATTGACCCTCAGTAGAAAGATGTCTGTGCATTCTTGTTTAGGGTACACTAATAGTATGATAGGGAGTTTTAAGGAGTTTAGTATGGTAAAGCTTGTATTTATACCTGTATATATAGGTTCTTCCACCATTGCTGGTTGGTTATCATGTTTATCAAACTTGAGTTGCTTAAGTTTCAAATTGCATAAAGACACAGGACTTACCTTGTGTCTTAAACAATTTGAAAATTAACCATAGAGACTTAACCCTTTCAACCCTAAGTAACTTTAGTAGGCTCTACCATTCATTGATCTGGATGAGTCCATTATGGTCTACAGTGGTGAAAGGGTTAAACAGCTATGATAATCAACCATCATGAGTTGGGGACCTTTCTCCTATAATGTTCGTTTCATATCTAGAATGCCATTCATTTCTCCTCGAAATATATTTTTTATGATCGAGGAAACTATTGCAATGAATCATGATGTCACAATTGAAGACGACAACATAAAGAATTGTAACATGACGTCAAAATTCAAAGATTGAGGCATGAATCAACGCCCTCGGTGTTTGCCACTAATGGATAACCAAAATTGCTAATCAACTCCTAACAGGTTTATGTAATGAGTCGGGAGTGAGGAAACCTATATATATAGTGCTAGTGGGCGAAATGTGGTGAAAAGCATGAATAAATACCTATTGTGTTATAAAGTCTGGAGCAGTATGTAATACCAGTACAATGTATACTGGTATATAAGTTACTAACAGTATTCATGGTGAATTGAGAATCAGCTTATTGTCTGCTCCTTGATTCAAGCTTATACACACATTATAGAGGGTAAGTCATAAACACCCACTAGCTGTTTGCCTCTACTTGTGCATGTTATTCATAAAAAAATAAAATATCATTTATAACCAGTTGTAGTAAATTAAAGTCTCCAAATCTTATTGATTTTCTTTAAGTGGTTCTTTTTGGGGTTAATTATATCTATAATTCCACACTTTGTTATACAATAAAACATAACTGTCTGGAGTCATTATCCTGATGTATGTTTAAAAAAACAAATTAACGCTGAGCTATATTTTCCACATGGACCAGAATTTAATATATCCATATACACTGTATATATAAATGTACACTATAAATATTTCTCATATTAATTGACCATCCACTATATATTTTTTCTGCAAAAATCATTTGTTTACTGCATTTCATAAAACTAATAGATCAAGTATTCTAAATGATATAACTTTTGTTGAGAGCCAAATAGTTATATAAGATTATACTGAATTTTATTTTCACAAAATGCTTTCAGTTTCCAGTAAATATACAACTACTCGACAAGTTGTATCTGTGATATGTGTTTTACGTAGAGATTTTGCCCTCTGATGTCGACTTATTCATCACGAAATAATATTTTCCATTGATGATTATACTGTCTAAAAAACTACAACATTTAAAAATGAGCTCTAAATTATTATAGTGCTGTTTTTAACTAATCATTTTTTTTTTAATGATCCTGCAAATTTTCAACTCTCACTTTCTTCCTCCATTTTCTGATTATTAATTTAATTAATTATATATGGAGCTTACGTTTTTTGAGTTTGAAATTTGAAAGAAAACTGGTATATTGGAGAACTCTGAGTTTATAGACGTTTGGTATTGACATTGAGTTACTTCCCTTGCACGATATACACCTGTACATGTATCTAGATTAATGTTGCAGCTGCCAGAACTGAAACTCATTGTCCAATCTATTTATAGTTGCATTTTTATGAACTGTATACCGGGAAATGTTCTTCCAGTAAAGCTTTTGTCCTTCCGTAAACTCGATTTCCACCCAGTGTAAATTTTGATAAAGAGAACATGCCCTCATTACGGAGGGCAAAAAGGGGCAAAAATTACACTGACGAAACTTTCCTGGCATTTCCTGGCATACAGTTAATCGTTTGGTCATAAGTAAACGTACGATCGCTAATGTAGACACACACAAAAAAACTATATCATCACTTTCCTTTTACATCATATTGAATTGACATATATTGGAATCATTGTTATAACATTGGACAATCGTGATTGTCTGCACTTGAGAAAAAGTGAATTCCTCCACGAAGTCAAGTACATGTACATTTAGGACAGTCTTTGTCTCTCTGATTCGAAAACTAATTATATGTTATGGCATGTGACATTACAACCATCAATAACAGGCCATAGGTTGAGTGTAAGGTGACAAGACCTGTTTTACATCATGTATTTTATAGACCAACTTGATTTATCTTACAACAATTATGAAGTATTAACAAGTAAGTTGATGATGCTCAAAGAATGCAATAATTGTTGTAAGGATATGTATATGCTGTAGATAAAGTGAGATATAATATTTTAGGTTTTGTTAAAGAACCTCACCCCAGGTCACTGGACCACAAAATGTATATAAGGCCTGAATGATGTAGATTTATATAACCAACATGATATAAAACATCAAAATATGTAAACAAATTGGACAATGAGCTACACTTTACGTATAGTTAAGATTACTGTAACATATACGTATACCTCACCAGATACTTATTCAATAGTCTGTCGCACGTACAGTACTAGTCATTGATGGTATTCTTTCTTTTTTTTTTTGCATTGAGTAGGAATATTGTATTTTGCTATTCTGATATTTTGTACATGTATGAGGGACAAAATCCAAAATGTTATATTATGGTTTGCTAAATCATTTTTTAACAAAAGACATCCAACATGAAAAATGTATATACATCTTGATGGAGAGACTGCCTTAAAATTAGCTTGCTCGTCACCGGTATATTGTATTTCTTTTCGGTACAATCTATTTTTCTGGTACATAGCCTTTATTTGTCACTTTAATTAAGATTGAAAAGAATAGCTTAATATTAATGTAAAAATAAAATAAAAAAATCTGATGCCAAATTTGTCATAATTGACGGTGATTTATATATGGAAACAGAATAAAAAATAGTATTTGTATGTATTTGATGATTTAAAGGTTAATTTTGATATAGTCCATGGATTTGCTTGCGAAAGTTTGAATTATGTCTCTGTTGATTGAGTACTGGATGATCTACACAGCATTACATTGAATTGTACACCTGCATCAAATGATACTCACACATTTTGCTTTCATTCCTCTTGTGGTTTGCCAGGCATTGGTAAGTTTGGTTGACACTTTGTGTTGTGTGTTGTTTGATGTTGTCCTGGTCTGAGTGTTGTTTACTGGAATCTAATAATATCCAGTGACTTTATTTAGCTTTGAAGTCCTTTTCAGTATATTAAAGTTTTTGTGTGTATTTTGATAAGCGTCCTTCACACGCTTGAGTAGAAAACTTGACCTACAGTCAAGGGTGCTACTCAAAAAGATTGCATGTAGTTCAAAATGATGGCTTGGTAGCACAGATACTCTAAAATCTTGATAATTATATATAAACCTGATTTGAAAATAAGCCAGCCTTGAAATAAACCCTGAGTTCTGTGCAGTTAAACTTATCTCAATAGTAAGGCATCTTTAAAAATTGGTCTCCCTTAAGGACTTGCACAGAAATTTAAATGTGCTGCATTTCTCCTGGGCGCTAGCACCATTTCTGACTCAAAGTAAATATATATAAGGGTGGGCAAATTACAGGACACTGAATAGCTTCTGTTGGAATTTCTACTCAACTGCAATATATATAAGTGGACAAGTACCAGGATACCGCCAGATAAATAAAGTAGTGTGTGTCTCGTAATTCTCTTGAATAAGGAGCCATTCGTTTTGTAAATTTGTCTCATTTTTGTCTACACTGTCAACATCATTTAGAGTTCTATTATCTATATATATATATATATTTATATATATTTTATAAATCAGAAAAATGATCCTTATGGACAAATAAATATTATATAAAGGAAAATTCTTAACAACGAGTCTTTAGTACTTTCATCTCTTCTAGGAAATTCTTCAGACTGAAAGACTGAAAAATATATATCCGTGAGTCTGAAGAATCTCCTAGAAGAGATGAAAGTACTAAAGACTCGTTGTTAAGAATTTTTCTTTGTATAATATATATATATTTATATATATTATTATTTTAGTGTTCTAGTATCTATATATATATAATGTATATATATTATTATTTTAGTGTTCTAGTATATATGCAGTGTATAATGTACTATCGTTCTTTCTGTAAACAACAAAGCTTCCTCAGTACTAACATCACCAATACTTTTCCCATAATATAATCAGTATAGTTTAATAATATGTATACAGTGAAGAATAGTATGCTAGACGTTGCCTAAAGAAAAGAAAACAGATGAGATTTCTTGTGTAGATTTTCACATTAAACAACCGGTACCCCTTGGAGTTAAATTGAAGGTTATTTATTTATTCTTTAAGAACGGTCAATGGAAAACAGTAACATGGGTTGAAGCATCATGTACACATCTTTATGTTGATTAGTCTTTTTTTTCCCCAGAAAAATGTTTAATCACAGACTAGTCTCACGAACAATTATAAAATAAGATGTCCAAAGAAGAGCACTATTTCATGTCACAGAAGCATCCAAATTAGAATATTGGAAGTTAGGGAATTTCCTAAAGTTAAGGAATGTCCCTGAACCAATGCCAGAATAGTATAGATGATGGAGAACAGCGCTCCCCAGCTTAAATATATAGCCAGAATCATACAATCAGATCTGACTGGTGAATTAAAATATTCAAGGAAAACATTTATCCACACTTTGAAACTTCAGAAACAGCTGACAATCCTGACCTGTTGATAGAAATGTTGTAGCGTACTAAGAGAAATCAAATCATCTTTAAGTTTATGGGGTCACAGTAACTTGGTCTTTAATTACACAAGCTTTTTTCAATTGAATTCCTGATGTAAGAATTTAGCTTCTGTCCACCATGGGATTACTCCGGCTGAGGCTACCAGAGTATATATAGTCCTTCAAATTAGGGCTGTAAGCTGTAGGCCTCAATGCCTGTAACACTTTTTCATGGGTATACACAGATTGCTACATCTGGTACAGTGGACACCTTATAAAGTAGACAGAAGTGACAAATATGCAAACAACCTAATAGCCAATCAGACTTTCAGTGCCTTTTTGTCTATTTATTTATCCTTTTGTCTGTCCACCATCTTCTTGTCTGCATCATGTCAGCCATTTGCTTGTTTTATACTATCACATCAGAGGATTATTTGATAAAATAATTCTCTGGTCTTTTTTTTATTAAATAATATTTAAATCTTGTCATAAGATTATGTACATGTATCAAAATATAGAATTTTTTGGACCATATTAGTTTTCAACTTGTTTTAATTAAATAGCCTAATATAATAAACTCTTTATTTTACTTGTTTGAAAGTACTTAAGTGCAGTTCTGTTTCAGGAATAATTCTGCCCGAGTTCGTGTTTTGTTTAAAGCATACCAGTAGTACTAGAACTGTGTTAATGTTTTACTTATCTTGATAATATTTTGGAGAAATTTAAATGACTTTATAGATTTAATGTATCAAATGTGTTTCATATATATACAATGTACACTCTTTTGAGATCTGGTTACAACTTCTCTTTAATTCAAGGATTGAAATTATACCTGAGTAAACATTGAAGTCTAGTGAAACAGTTCTCATATTTCTGCGTCCGAAACAAACAAAAGTGATCCATTCAGATACAGAAGAATATTAAAATGAATATTTTTATTAAATAAATTAAGCTAAAATTCATAGAGAAATATTCAATTGTAATTCACATTTTGTGTCTATTTTAACAGAACTGATTCCAAAACCGGCAGCAACCTTTGACGACCTCCCCTTGTATCTGTGTCTCCGACTCGGCATGCCTATCAACAAGGAAATCTCACAGACGTGCCCCATACAGGCCTACGGCAAGGGTCGCAAAAAGCCGGAGTACTGGTTCTCTATACCCCGCGAAAAGTAAGTAAAGAAAACAGGCCTACAACGAGGGGCACAACTAGCTGGTTCTCTATACCCTGATAAAAGTAAGTACAATGTACAGAAAAACAGGCCTACAACAAGGGGCACACATTACTGGTTCTCTATACCCCGCGAAAAGTAAGTACAATGTATAGAAAAACAGGTCTACACCAAGAGGCACACATAACTGGTTCTCTATACCCCGAGAAAAGTAAGTAAAGAAAACAGGCCTACAACAAGGGGCACAAATTGCTGGTTCTCTATACCCTGATAAAAGTAAGTACAATGTACAGAAAAACAGGCCTACAACAAGGGGCACACATTGCTGGTTCTCTATACCCCAAAAAAAGTAAGTACAATGTACAGATAAACAGGCCTAAACCAAGAGGCACACATTACTGGTTCTCTATACCCTGAGAAAAGTAAGTAAGGAAAACAGGCCTACACCAAGAGGCACACATTGCTGGTTCTCTATACCCCGATAAAAGTAAGTTAAGAAAAACAGTCCTACTGCAAGGGACACACATTTTTGGCTCTCTATACCCCGAGAAAAGTAAGTACAGAAAAACAGGCCTATGGGTATGGACACAAATAGCTGTCTCTATATACCCCAAGAAAAGTAAGTTTAGGAAAACTGAGGCCTACTGCAAGGGGCACAAATTGCTGGCTCTCTATACCCATGCAAGTGACAAATAATCAACAACACGCCTACAGCAATAGGGACACATAAAAGTAGGGGTTCTCAAGCTATAACTAGTGACAATTTAGTCTTACATAGCCGGCCATGTAACATAGAGTTTTTCTATGAAAACCTGTTTCTCATGTCTATCGTACATGGATATGACATCACAATGGAAAGACAATGAGATGACGTCATACTGTGGTAAGTTTGACGTCATTTTCAAAACTGTGGTAGTATATGTCCTTAAGTTGTTTTAGTTAATCATTTCCTGGGTATATGATTTATATAACTGATGTAGCAGATATCATTTACTACTTTTAATTGATCATTACAGGGTAGATCACCTTTACGCATTTTTTGTGCAATGGACACCACAGATTTATGGAGGAGAGGATGACATTGCTGAGAAGCGAGGATTCATTGTCCTTAATGACGAGGAAGATGAAGAGGAGGAAAAGTTGGAGATGATGGACGAGTACTTCAGTAACGGGATGTTGCAGAAGGATTGGGAGGTGAGAAAGGTCACAGATTATAGGTCAAGGTTACCAAGGTCACCCATCATCTAGTCCTCACAAGTCGATAAAACAGTTGTGTTATATTATGTGCTATAAAAATATTTTCTTTACTTAAATTGCTTTTTACTTAAGAAAATATGGAACACGATTTATCCTACAGGAAAGGTTATCTTACATGAATGCGTCAGCCTCCAGAATGTCAAAAGGCCACCTGATGGGGTTTTCTATTTCAAGTTTTCATGAGTTATGAATCTTTTGGTTACAAAAAAAAAAGGAAAGACAAAATCAAAATAGATGTATTAATGAAAGATTGAATCATTTTGCTTTTGAAAAAGTATATTTAATTTTACCGTTATTATCACTAATTACAGAGAATGGATCCTGAGCAATTTTGGGTTTGTACTAATTGTGTATTAAGTTTTTGGGATTTTGTCATTATGGATAAAATTGTCAGTGATTGGCCTACACAAGGCATTGCTTAATTAATACTGTGTCGACTAACATTGTGGGATTTTCTGATGTGGTTTAATATTTATCATGTGTTTACTTGGTGAAATCTACCAAGATTTGTTTACAGGTAAATTATGTTGAAGAGGGATATTCTGGTTTATCTAACTAGGAATTGAACCATGTTCCACTGGCTTTACTATAGTCTGATGATCGATCAATTCAACTAGAATTTCTTCCTAGATGAGTTGGTGGGGAATGGGCTAAACTTTTACCATTTTAGCTGAATTTCGTTTTCAGCCTGATTGTGTAGACTGTATACAGTGTTGTAGCCATGGGGTTTTGGTTACTGCATTGTACAAAGAGCGTTCACTGATGAAACATTTCTAGTAAATAGTATACATACTACATCATCCAAAACTTTGGAAACCATAAATTCAGCACGGTGGGATCCCTTATTTATTAGCTCACCTGGTCCGAAGGACCAAGGTGAGCTTATAATTATGCCATACCGTGGCGTCCGTCGTCCGTCCGTCTGTACGTCCATACATCCGTACATCAACAATTTCTTTAAACGACTTCTTCTTCTTAACCACTGGTTGGAATTAAACTAAATTTGACTGGGAGCATCTCTAGGTGGTGGGGATTCAAAATTGTACAAATAATGGGGCTGACCCCCCAGGGGGCTGAGGGGCGGAGCCAAAAGGGGTCAATTTGCTCATATTGCTTTAAGCGACTTCTTCTCTGGAACTAAGAGGTGGATATCAACCATATTTGACTGGAAGCATCCTTAGGTGGTAGTGATTAAAAATTGTACAAATGGTGGGGCTGACTCCCCAGGGGGCTAAGGGGCGGGGCCAAAAGGGGGCAATTTGGCTATATTGCTACAAACGACTTCTTCTGTAGAACT
>NW_018407883.1:643704-647021 GCF_002113885.1 Mizuhopecten yessoensis | reverse complement strand
GGGGTCTGGCCACAACTCTAGGGACCTAGTTTCTGAGTCAAAGCTTGGAAACAGTTGAGATCCCCACCTCATAACCATACATAAAATTGCTGGGCATGAAAAATCTAATATAGCTATGCTACAAGGATTGGCCTTGGGGTCTGGCATATTCCCTTGATCTCATTTGGAGAATAGTTTGCCATGATTGCTTACGTATCCAGGTGAGCGCTACAGGCCCTCTGGGCCTCTTGTTAATACAACACAACACATATTACACAAGCTTTTAATATTTTCATCATGATTGTATTACTAAGTAATCAAACTCCTTCAATATTTCATATGATATGGGATTCAAAATATACTTTGTAGTTCAATTTCATTTTAATTGGATGTAATGAAAATCATACCCAATTTTGATTGGTTCTGATATAAAACAAAACACACATTTGATTGGTTCTAGTATAAATCATACTCAGTTTTGATTGGCTCTGATATTACCCGTTATCACATTCACATTTGATTGGCTCTTATATAAATAGTAGTCAGTTCTGATTGGCTCTGATATGAATTGTACTGACATTTGATTGGCTGATTAATAATGTGTATGATGTTGGCCCCCTAGAGAATCAGGAGAGCAGTAAGCCAGGCAAGCACAGATCATTTACGTCACTACTCTTTGCTGCTTAAGTTACAACTTCGCTTTTCAAAATTTATATGTAGCAATTCAAAAACCATTTCAGTTTACCAAATATACTGCCAGGCTATTTCAATATTTTATTTCATTTGAAAATGTATGGTGTTTAAGTTGAATTTTTCTTTTGTATGGCATATTAAATTGTCTATATTGAAAAAAAACTTTTTCAGATTATTACAATGTAAATTATATTTTCTTTCAATTTCTATATTTTCTTTCAATTTCTTCTGTTTTCTGGGTAGAAAATATTTTGCATGTCTCGCTATTTCACTGTCATTCTTAACTATGTAGACACTAAAGGCAGATATTTGTATTGCTCTATTGTACCTCCAATGAAGAAAAGATTCAGTTTTTTCTATTCTTTTTGGAGTTGCTTATTGACATTTACATAGAGCAAAGAGTTATATTCCGTCTTTTCATATTACAGAGTTATCTGCTCTTGTGAGCAGGTATTGATTGGTATGTCATTTATTTGTGAGAGGAACGTCGTAAATTTTTGAGAAAACGACGTAATTTACCCACACAAACTAATGACATAACAATCAATACCTGCTCACAAGAGCAGATAACTCTGCAATACGAAAAGACGGAGTACAGTATGGGAGTGTCTACATATTAATTAATGACATTGTATACTGTTTTGGGGTGTTACAGGGGAGACAACTCTCTATATACTCACTGATTCATCAACACCACATGTATGTCAACAACAATATGTAATTAATTAACAGAGCCGCTCATGTATGGCTCATAATGGGATTTTAGAAGTGTGAAAGAATTTAAAAATTTACTTGAATTGTAGGTACCATTATTTGCTATCATGAAACACCAATTTGTCGAAAAACTAAATTAAATTCAATCTTTCAACTCTACTTGTGTGGTTCCATTTCATTAAAACTAATTTTAAAGTTGTTTTGTTAATGAGTCACGTTCTGTTCTCACTTACAGATTTAATTTGACTACCAACAATATAAGTAGCAGTTGGCTGTTGTTTATAATATTTCCTACAATATTGGTAAAGTAACAATAATTACATGATAGGACAGTTGTTATTATTTTGTGATTTGTTGACAGATTATCAGTGCTGATGAGATGGTAAATAGGAAAAAGTTGACATGTGAACCAGAAGTTTTGCCCGAACTTATAGGCCAGTCCAAGATTATGGAGGAAAAACACATCTATATGGTATGAACTATATTATGGTACTTGATTAATTGCGACCTTGAAAATTGCTCGCAAAGAGCTACACACATAACCTATGCAGACTGGCAGTGTTTCATTAAAATATCTACATGGGTCATTGCAACCATGGTACTACATGTACAGTGGTTACTGTTATATAAATACATATCTATACAATCATTTTAGTTGAGTCGTTGTATTACCCTTGTTATAAAATTCCATGTCTATACGATTGTTTCAGTTGAATCGTGTGTTACCCCCGCGGACGATTGGTTACCCATGGATGATGGTTTACAGTACAGAGCAACATGGCTTCAGTCTGCGTACGCTATACAGAGGCATGCAGGGGATCGACAGTCCCATCTTACTGGTGGTACACGACACCTCAGATAATGTAAGTCAGCCGCTGTCACTGAGGTACAAGTCAATAAAGGAGTTTTAGATCGTCTGTACATTGTTGTTTCTTTAGGTTTTTTTATACCCAACCAATAGGAATTATATGCACATAAATGACAGAAAGAAAAATCAGTCCAACAGTCTGGTCCAGACAGCAGATGTGTGCTTTACAGTTCAATGGCAAGGGTGTCATAATGCTGTATTTCAGAGTGAAAGAAATAGAATGAGTTCCCCTTGATATACAATATTGACAGAAAAATATCAACTCTATGGATAAAATGTTTGAGTATCCAGAACTCGGCATAGCCTCATCACGATTATGAAAATCTCATCCTCGGGGTGAACATTCACTGTCTGTAACACACATGGTACAGACAATACAATTATTCTGTTAGTCGATACTGTGTGTTTCTATGCAGTGTTGTAGGTGTTTGATATTTCTGTGTCTATTGTAGATATTCGGAGCGGTGACGTCTTTAGTAGATACTGTGTGTTTCTATGCAGTGTTGTCGGTGTTTGATATTTCTGTGTTTATTGTAGATATTCGGAGCGGTGACATCACAGGCCCTGAAGATGAGCGACCACTTCTACGGAACTGGTGAATCCTTCATGTACACCTTCTATCCTGAATTCAAGGTGAATAATTACCACCCTGTACAAAAGATCAGGGGGGACAACTTAAAGATCCTTTTCAGACGGATCCATTGCAAACTGTATATGCAGTCCAAATCAATAATTTACACAGGGGTTCCTGCCCAACACATTTGAAAAATGACGGAAAATACGGCTCTGGATAAAATAATGGCTTATTGTTACAGCATCAATTGACACACAAATGTTTCTAATATTTCTCGCATACAAAGGTAGCAGTATACATTGTACAATACAACTAGACACCTGGTACTGTCCCACCTCTACAAAGGTAGCAATATACATTGTACAATACAACTAGACACCTGGTACTGTCCCACCTCTACAAAGGTAGCAGTATACATTGTACAATACAACTAGACACCTGGTACTGTCCCACCTCTACAAAGGTAGCAGTATACATTGTACAATACAA